>NC_064643.1:156225622-156528652 GCF_023864345.2 Schistocerca serialis cubense
TGACGTTCTAATTTTATGTATGAGCAACAGTCGTTGGAAACGGCTGACGGAAGGTGAATTAAGTGAATAGCCGCGTGTCCAGTCAACGTCTACATCATTCTCTGCAACCCCTGCAGCGGTGTATGGCGGAGGGTACTTCTGGTATCATGAACAAATCTCCCATTCCCTCTTCCATTTTCTCGTCGTGGTCATTTCGCGAGATGTATGCGGGAGGATGTACTATATTATCCGACTCGTCTCTGGAACTTCTCTCTCTAAATTTCAACAGTAAACTACGTGATACACAACGACTCTCTTGTAACGTCTGCCGCTGGAGCTTGCTGAGCATCTCTGTAGTGCTCTCGCGCCTACTAAACGATCCCGTGACGAAACGCGCCGCTCTCCATTGGATTCGTATCTTGGAAAGTCTGCATCTCTTCTAGGATCTCAAGTCGATGAACAGCAGTCAATAATCTGTCGAAGAAGCGCCTTGCATACCACTTCCTTGTGGATGAGCTACACTTCCTTAAGATTCTTCCAATGAATCTCAGTCTCGCGCCTTCTTTTCTACTTTTTGTTTTACGTGGTCATTTCACTTAAGGTAACGCTGAGTAGTTACTCCAAGATATTTTACACTAGATACTATTTCCAGTAATTTGTTATCAATAGTGTAGTTGTCCAGTTGTGAATTTCTTTTTCTCTGTATCCGCAAAATGTTACATTTAAGTTCAGGGTCAACCATCAGAGCCTGCACCATTAGTCAATCCACTGCAGGTAATCCTGCAAATAGCTACTGCCTTAAGGCGTTATTACTTCTTTACAGACAGCCGTATCAATCTTAAAAGCCTTTCTGCTTGACCATTTATATATATAGTAAACAGCAACGGTCCTATCACACTTCCTTAAGGTGCTCCGGAAATTACATTAGCATTTGTCGATCTTGTTCCGTTAAGAGCGACCTGTTGAGTTCTACCTACAAGAAAGTGTTGCAGCTATTCGCAAGTCTGGTCCAATGCTCGGTAAGCTCGAGTTTTTTAGCTAAACGATAATGCCAGACGGTATCAAATGCCGAACAAGGCATCAACCAGAGCGCCATTGTCTACAGCGATATAAATTTCACGGAGGAAGAGAGCTAGTTGATTTTCGCTGTTTGCGGAACCCATGTTGATTTTTATACAGGAAATTTTCGTTCTCCAAAAACGTCACAATTCTTGAGCATAAAACATGTTACACAATTCTACAACAGACTAATGTCAACTACATAGCCCTATAACTATGTGTTTGTGTCCTACTTCCATTCTTGAAAACCGTAATGACCTGCTCTCTTTTCCAGTCGCTTGAACCCTTTGTTACTCCAGTAACTACGATAAACTGCTGCTAGAAGAGGAGCAAGTTCTTTCGCATAGTCTTTGTATAATCTTGTAGGTTTCTCATGCCGTCGTGGTCACTTTCTACTACTAAACGATTGCAATTGTTTTTCTGTTCCGTGATCGGTTATCGAATGTCTTGCGTTTCGGCGTTCGTACAGTGATTGAAAGGAGGGACCGTGTTACAATTTTCCGCGGTGAAACAATTTCGGAAGACTGAATACAGTATTTTGGTCTTCTCTCTGTCATGTTCCGTTTCGGTGCCGATATAGTAATTCAATGAAAGAATAGAGAATTTCGAACCCCATACTGATTTTACGTAAGACCAAAATATCTGAGGGCTTAAAACTCATAACGGATGAAAAAATCCGAATTGCTTCGATATTTTAGGATTGCGTATCCCACAGCTTTTGCGCCTTTACCATTTGCATTATTGTCAATATTATTTGGATTTGTGCGATCTATGACTGCAAGTGTCCCTCGGACATAAGACCAGATCTCAGATGCGGTTTCGCGGCTTATCCTCGGAGTTAACGCATTAACGAGACCAAAAGTTTCACGTGGGAAATTTGTGCTCAGGTGAATGTCATATTATTTTTCGTTGGTTGCTATATTTCCGTTGACGATTATGTAGCATATGGCTTTAGCAGTGCATGATAGAACTTTGTTATGTAAATCCTCTCAGATAGTATTCCAGTGTACCTCAAAGTGGATTTCCTCTAGATAATGTTTCTTTCTGTTCTACGCTGAAAAATCACAGACCTTTTTCACTGTTAAGATAAACGGTTGTTTTGTATGTAGCTGAACTCGAATAAATGTGATTCAATGTGTGCTAAGGTTCCCTGAGTGAAACTTCCACTCTGCAGCGGAGTGTGCGCTGATATGAATCTTCATGGCAGATTAAAACTATGTGCTTGGGTGAGCTTGGAACATGGGATCTTTGCTTTTCGCGGAGAAGTGCTCTTTTCATTCTAAAAGCACCACCCAGGTTATGGCTGAACCATATCTGCGCAATACACTTGTATAGGGGCTTAATTAAATAAAATGCAAATAATTTTAGTAGCTGTATGTCCGGTTACGAGGTCTCGTAACCGGTTGGCCCTGAGTAGTAGTAGTACGCAATCTGACTGCATTGAATAACAATAAAGAGTGACAGGAAATTTCCGTTAACCCAATTGATTAATGAAGTCGCCGGCAACTATAAAAGCTACGAAACAACAAAGCACAAATGTAACTATTCTGTGTGTGGAAGTGTGACTCAACGTACACGTATCTGGCTCGGTTCTTCCTCAATACGACAAGATATTTTAAACACCATTTACAGTGAAGTAATTAAAAAAACCGGAAATATTATAATTGCACATAGAAACCAGAATTACAGTCTAAAACATGAACACAAGCCAGATACTTTGTTGACTGAACCTGTGTCCTAGAGGCATTGTTATTTAGGAAATTTGAAATAAAAAAAAATTTTTTTTACTTTCGTATATATTGACTAAAAATACATTGTGATCATTACAACATGCCCAATCGAACAGCATCTACTATCTCGCCCAACAGAGCAACTGAACACGACATGCCCTCAACTAGTACTGCTATCGACATCCTCTCAACAAGCTCTGCCCACGACAACCTCTGACCTACTAGTGCCCCAGTGGAGGCGGCGGAAAAATACTCTTTGGCGCAATCTCTAGCGCTGTGACTCAGTGTAGCCACCTTTCACATGCCCCTCCTCCACAGGCTAGAATTTGATGGTATTTTTGCCAGCATTGGTGGTGAAAATACCACCAAATTCGTCCACAAAATACAGACAAAAATAAAAGATAATATTAATAAGTAAATATCACATAACTAAATAAATTTAGGCTTTGCAATGACCCTTCAATAACCTAATATATAAAATACAGTAAGGAATACAAATGCTTGCATACATGTGATTTTACATAATAGTTTAGACAAGTATCATTCAATCAATGGCACCAGCAATGGCGAATAGGTATAGGTAAGAGTCTCATAACATTTCATAAACAGTAAATACACAAAAAATCAGTTTATACAAATATTCACATAAAATCTTTTCAATAGTTCAATAAAGAAGTAGCACTCTTCAGAGTAATTGACAGTTCCAACAGTAGCACCCAGCAATGGTCAACAGGTGCAAATAGCAGTCTCATAACATTTCATCAGCAGTATTTAAACAGCTCCAGCAGTATCACCCTGAAATGGCGAGCTGGTGCAGACACCAACAAGTGACATTATCTCAGTAGAAGCAGTTCCATCAGTGGCACCCAGCAATGTTAAACAGGTGCAGACAGCAACAAGTGACATCATTTCGGTAGAAGCAGTTCCATCAGTGGCACACAGCAATGTTGAACAGGTGCAGACACCAAGTGATATTATTTCAGTAGAAGCAGATCCATAAATGGCACCCAGCCATGTTGAACAGGTGCAGACAGCAACAAGTGACATCATCAGTAGTAGCCATTCCATCAGTGGCTCCCAGCAATGTTGAACAGGTGCAGGTAAACAGTCCATAATATTCACTATCAATAATTAAACAGTTCATCAGAGTTCATTGGCAGAAATTAATTTCTAAGTGGCACCCATCATGTTGAAGAAGTGCAGGTAACAGTCCATAATATTCACTATCACTAATCAGACAGTTCATCAGAGTTTATCAGCAGAAATTAAACATTTCCAAGTGGCACCCATCATGTTGAACAAGTGCAGGTAACTGTCCATAATATTCACTATCACTAATCTGACAGTTCATCAGAGTTTATCAGCAGAAATTAAAGATTTCCAAGTGGCACCTATCATGTTGAACAACTACAGGTAACAGTCCATAATATTCACTATCACTAATCTGACAGTTCATCGGAGTTTATCAGCAGAAATTAAATATTTCCAAGTGGCACCCATCATGCTGAACAACTGCAGGTAACAGTCCATAATATTCACTATCACTAATCACACAGTTCATCAGAGTTTATCAGCAGAAATTAAACATTTCCAAGTGGCACCCGTCATGTTGAACAAGTGCAGGTAACAGTACATCAGATTCACTATCACTAATCAGACAGCTCTTCAGAGTTTATCAGCAGAAATTAAACATTTCCAAATGGCACCCATCAATGATGATATGTGCAAGCACGAACAACAGTTTGAATGCACACACAATTGCGTTTACAAAATTATTATCAATGCTCTTACACTAAACATACAAATTATAATAAACACACAAATGATATCTGAAAATTGTCTTATTAACTATTACAAATACACAAATATCAGTAAACCTATAATATTTGTGGGTGTCAGTGCAGGCCACAACAAACAAGTAAAATAGTATTTAGGAGGTAAGTCGGTACCAATTATTTGGGATTAAGAAAGGAAAACACACAAAACACACTCACTCATCTTTCTAATTGAATAGTGTTAACTGTTTAAATGCAATTCTGTCAAAAATTTGATGTTCAACATGTGTATCAAGTAGTAGTGGCAGCAGTGTATAACAGTCAATAATAGTTAGTGAATGTCATAGTCATCATGTCAAGACCAATGTTTGCCAAGCCAAATCAAATGTCCAGTTGCTGAACAACTGTCAGTGTGCCAAGATATGCAAATACTTCCTCTCTCCAAAAAAACAGTATATACTGCTTACTGATTTAACAGTGTGTGTGTAGACAATCTTCCTTCCACTTGAGTGTTCTAGTCTGCCATCTTCATCCTCCTTGTTCCATATAAACCAACAAAAAAAATATGCTCCTCACTTCCTTTACCTCTTAATCACCAAAACTCCAATAATCATCAGCATCACATAATCTTAATACTTCAATAATACCTCTTACGTCGATACATATAAACCTCATCATCAATATCATTTACCTTACTTCTTGTCCACCATAACTCCAATAATCATCAACTTTGCACCATCTCAGTACCTCAATAATACCTCTTCAATACGTCAATACATATAAACCTCATCGCCAATATCATTTCACTTTCATAACAACTCTTTCCTCTAGTCAATCTCCTCGAACAAGTACAGATAAAATCCTAGTGCAAACTTCAATTCATCATCCCATACAACCTGAAGACACAATGTCCACACACAACCTCTGTGTGATCCATCTGACCCAAATCTTCTACTCATTATGAATTATAAAATACATCTTGGTTACCTTGTCCATCATTAAATAAAAGAAATGCATACATGACCTCTAACAGCCTTTAGTTTGAATAACTTTCAGTAAGTAAGTACGAGTACGGAGTATGAATGATCGTAATATTTCACAGTGTGTACACCACTTCAAGAATCATGGCAAAACAAAAGCAAACATGTGGAGTATTTCTTGTGTCAAGTGTCACTTGCTATTTCAATTGCTCACGAAGAATGCAGTGTAATAACTGTCAATGGTCTAAACCTAGTTTTGGTACGTCATATCCTTAGCTTCCTTCCTATTACCATAAATTTATACAGCTTCCATAAAACCTCCAGCTCATGTGGCTTCAGTGAAGTTTCTTGTACCAATGTTGTTCGTAGAATTATAGCAGTTCATTTTCTTATCTTAAAATATAAGGCACTGAGCGTAAGCAAAAATGCAACAGCGCGTAAATATGCCAGTAGAGAACAGAATGTTAACAAGTGGATGTAGCACAATCCCTATAACGAGGCTGTGCCAAGCGAACAATCTATAATTAATACCATAGTGGGACCTAAACTCCATGTTCGTACATCGTATATCAGCATTTCTGTATATCAAATTAAAGAGTAGTTATGACAGCAAAACAGAAATATGTAAATATGCAATCCATACGCGAAGTAGCAAACATATATCTTACATAATAAACAGGTCATTAGCATCATATCAGCATAAGCAAATAAATGTTCATATGTAATCTTAATAAGTAAACATGAAGTCGCAAGCAGATAAATCACAAAGTACAACTTACATACATAACCATATCAGCACAACTAATCAGGTGACTATTATAACTTAAATAAATAAGCATAGCAGGCACATAATAAAAAAAAGTGACATCAGTGAAAAAGCAGTGCAGCCAAGCGATGCATAATATACATAAGTATCAACCCTGTTCATTAATCAATCATTGTCAAAATCAGTTAACACAAAGTATAAATCACGTAATCGCGAGCAGCAAATTACGTCTAAAGTACGTACCTAAATGGAAATATGTTGCCTGAAAAATAAACTCAATTAATAGTTACCTTTTTCGTTTATTACTTTCTTCTTCGAAATTACATTCTTCCTGAAATTTTCTCGATAGCAAGTCTTCTTAACGTCGGACACACACAGAATTTACCTGAAGTTCTTAAATATTTTATACAACTGTATCCTGAAAAAAACTGAACGTTAATAACAATTTGTCAAGTTACTATAGCTTTATATTGAATTTAATCAGAGAAATTAAACTGTGTATTTGTTTACGGCTGTCAGTGCATTCGCAGTGAACGCTCGATCAGCTGTACGTACGCGTGACGTAGGAAGTAATTGTTTGCGGTCAACGACTGCCTTGTGCGGCGCGCAGACTTGACTGTTGCTTTGAATATGTGCCGCCGCCGGAACACGGCGCGGTATCCTTGCATTCTCTGTGTGTCTACGTATACCTGTTAGTTTTTCAAAATTATATCATTCCACAAAAATTTTTACGTTCGATATATGACGTATTCCCTTAGAACGCCGAGATTTAAGAGTTTCTACTTCGACAGTGTTGTCATGAATGATTTTGCGAACTCTATATTGACCGTTATAAAGCAGAAAAAATTTGCGACACAAGCCTTTTCCTTTGTGAGACAAATGGTGAGACTTAATTAACACCTTTTGACCAACTGACAAGGTTTTTAAATGACCAGGACGTTTAGCTGACATCTCTCTTCTAGCAGCCGTAGATGCAATATTTTGTAGAGCTAGGCTGACAACTTCAGAATGCCGCAGTTTCCGTGAAGGCGGAAAAGGAACGATTTATGAAATGCGATTTGTCGGTGCTTTATTTTTTAATATCAATAAAGGCGGTAAAGAAGTGGAATCATTAGGGAGTCCATTCAGAATGTTTTGAAAAATATGAAGCTACTGATCCCACATTCTGTGATTCTGATGACAATAAAGACGACACAATTTACTGATTTCCTTCATCCATCTCTCTGAAGTGTTAGATTGAGTGTGAAAAAGTGAAATGAAAATTGGTGTAATCTTACTACGCCGTAGAGTATGAAGCCAAATTTTAGAGCGAAACTGTGATCTGTTATCTGATATAACCTTATCAACATGACCCACTTCTTTAAGAAAATGTTTGATGAAAGCATTAGATACTGAACGAGCTGTTGCTTTGCCTAAAGGTGTAAAACACACATATTTAGATGTCAATTCCACTGCTACCAAAATGTACGCAAAACCATTAGTAGAACGAACCACTGGACCGAACAAATCGACTGCAGCCATCTCCTTTAATATCGCTGGAATGATAGGAAACAACGGTGCTCTGTGAGAAATAGTTGGCGGCTTAGCCTTTTGACATTATTTGCTTTTGGCAAGAACAGATCGAATACGTTTTTCCATATTACTGTAGTAGCAACTTTCTCGTAATTTATAAAAGCATTTTCTGGGACCAAAGTGTGCATAACTGAAATGTGTATACCAAATCAATTTATTAACCCACTCATTAGGAATGCAAACTAACCAAACAGAGTTGTCGTCCGATTTTCGTTTAAAAAGAATATCATTGCGAACTAAGTAATACTGTCTAATCGCTACGCTTTCCTTCCTCCTCCACTTCTTAATGTCCTTCTAGATTGGATCCTCGTTTTGCTCCTTAGCGATGTCCTGGAGCGAAGGCGAAATAAAATTTTCAAACGCAACACCTTGAATATACATCAAACAATAATTGTTTTCTTTGCAGTCCTCCGCATTTTGTTTCAAACCCATAGGTGTTGAAACACGTATGTAACATAGCAGCGATGGCGAGGCATTGTAGCATCTGTGACCAGAGAGTATGCGCTTGACCGCGCGAGTGTTGCGAGCGGTTCTCAGTCTGTCAGTCAGTCGTTGCGAGTCTGTAGCTCTGTCTAGTTGAGGGCAGTACTCTGTCAGTAGTGGTCGCGAGCAGTAGCTCTGTTCAGTGGCGTGCAGTACGCTAGTAGTCGTCATGAAGAGCGGTCGGTCAGTGGTAGCAGCCCAGTGCGGTTGTGTGATGTAGTCTGTCGGCAACACTGGTCAAGATGCTGATTGAGGTATACTGTTAATTAAGATAATCATCGGATAATGTAAAGTTTATTTATTGTAATTAATTTTCAACAAATGCCCCCAATAATAATTTTGATTTCAAAAGCAATTTTACAAAAATTTTTTATTTAATTGAAGTAACTATTTCGTTCCACTTCCCTTAAAGAAAAATTTCAGTAAGATCACAAAAAAAAGGAATATTATTATTTGCAATGCAGTTCCTCCAAGCCGTGCGCAAGAATAAGAGCAGAAATTTGACTACCAGTTACAATGAGGTAAGACTTTAATTCTGATTGTTTTAGACAGGGCCAAAGACCGATATTTCGGTTTAATTGAATTTTCTTGTCAGTGAATGGACTTAAATTTTTTATGAAGAACTTATACTTGAGTCAGATTGCGATTTTCACATTTTTGTTGCCTTTGTCAGTACATTTGATTGCAGGGAGGTTATTCTTGGGTCCCACTTATTATTATATTTTTTTATTTAAATATTTCTGAGGGGACGATATTGCCACTTGGCTCCTTTTCTGTTAAATATTGTCTTACAAAATTTTTGTGGGGAGGTTACACTTGGCGACACCCAGTCCAGGATCGTATTTCGTTGAGAGTCTTTTGAGCGACAGTCAGATATCTGCTCTTATTTGCTTAGATATAATTAGGATTTTTAACGCTACGCTTTTATTAACTTGTGACTTTCTTTCTACAGGTCAACGGCAATTCGTTGCTCTGTTGTATTTGTGTGTTGCTTTTGCATTGTGCTTATTTGTTTTGTGAATAATTGTGACTATTGCAAAAATGCCGCGAAAGACTATGAATAGTGTATCGCAAAGTATTGTGAATGAAATTACCGACTTAAACAACGTGACCGATAGTAATTGTGACACGCAGTGTAATGATGACAATCCTGCGTTCACTGACAATCAATGCATTCCAACCACTAGTGATGACTTTTACCTTAATGATGAACAAACGAACCCAATTGTCTCGTCTGTTAATTTGACGACAATTGATGACGCGGAACGCTCTATTGTAATGAGCGCTGCCCAGCTTAACACAACCGGTTTACTAAATTCACGTGACGAACAGACAAATTTGTCTAATGAAAATGGTCAGTGTAGTGAAGGTACGACGGATTTATTTAATTCCGAAATAGGGACTGACAGTGTGTGTTTAACTGGCAAACCTTGTTATAAATTGCAGAATGACCAAATGGTCACGCAAAACGAGACAATTCCAGATCCACCATTAAACACCACAGAGAATAGAAATGCTAATTTTGTGTCGGATCCACTTAAGGCATTGTTGCTACAAATTCTTGAAAAACAAGACAATAGTAGTAAAGATTTCAAACAACAATTTAGTGAACAGGATAAAAAATTTAATAAAATTAATGAGAAACTAGACAATAATGACGAAAATCTCAAACAACTTAATAAAAAATTAGACGACAATTCCAGACAGCTTAGTGAACAAATTAGAGACGTTGCCGCGCAGTGCCATGACACTAAGGAACAGTTGCGCGTGGAAATTGAGGCTTGTTCAAAAAAAAATAGCGAAGAAATTAAGTCTGTTGCGCAGGAATTAAGAGAAATGCAAACAGCCGCAACAGACACACTCAGAGACGAAATTAGCAGAGTCGCTAAACAATGCTCTGAAAAAGCTGCACAATTACGGAACGAGTTTAAAGTAATGACGGTAGAACTTTCGCGCACAATGGACGCAAAGATAGACGCGAAATTCGAACTGCAGAATACTCAGATTAACGAGCGCTTTAATCAGCACATACAGAACAGTGATACGCGTTTCCGCAGATTTATTCAAGATCAAAACAAAGTAAAACGACAAGTCATGGAAACAATCACTGCACAAAGACAAGAGGACAAACGTAAAATGTTCGCGAAAGCAAAAACGTATGTAGACAATAATATTACTACAGTGTCCGACAAAATTAATACCATAGAACAATTGAACGCGGAATTACGGGATGAAATTTCTGATCTTAAATCAAAAACAGATACACACACAGTAAATATTCAAACAATGACAGACAGATTCGAACAATTAGAACTAACACAGGATTGCGATGTCATCAAAGCTGATGTAAAAAAACTGAGCGAAACTACGCGTAAGTTGCAAAAACAGATTAATGCGTCTGATTCTAAAACCGATGATACGGTTAAAATACTGACTGAAAAATGTGATGAATTGGCCAGTCGTATTGATGTTATCGAAAATACTAACGACAATAAATTAGACGATACTGCACCGGTTTCATTTATCCAAACACCTGAATTTCAAAATTTACAGCAGACAATTAATGAGATCGATTCATCTAACAACACGTTACGTAGGAAGTTGTCAAATTTACAACAAGAAGTAACAGAGATGAAAAACATTTCAGTTAATAACATACCACAACAGACGCCACTTTATGAACATTTGTCAGACTTACGCAGCGTGTATAATGTGAGCAATTTACAGCAACTACGCGACTTAAAATCCGAAAAGCCACGCGACTTAAAATCTGAAAAGCTACGCAACTTGAAATCCGAAACGACACAGACGAACAGATTCACACACAAACCTGAACGTGTTATCAAACTGAGTGACGAGAACGTAGATTTCGAGCAATTTGCATTTGTAAGAAAATCTAAGGAATTTAATAATGACAGAACACAGGTACACGCTTTGAGCTGTATACGACAATTTGTTTTTATGCTTTCACCGCTATTGCCTGTAATGCAGAAGCTAGCTTTGAACCAGATGCGACAATTTATTTTTGTATTTACAACAGCATTGCCTATAACGAAGAAACTAGAATTAACTTGGATACAACTATTTGCTTTTGAATTTATACCGCAATTGCCTGTAACGCAAAAGCCAAAATTTATTTGCAGTGCGTAATAGACCTCAGGGGATTCATTACGCTTTAATGAATATGTGCCGTAGCGAGCATAGGGCCCCGAGCTGTAGTAGTGCTGTTTCATCTTTAGTTTTCTGCACTGCTGCCTTTTCTTCTACTATCCTTTATATCTATCCAAACTGCTCTTTAACTATTGCTCTACCTAGTATTAAGAAACAAGTAATGAAAACCGGATATGACCAATATTTTACCGAATGTGACAATTTTCAGTAGGCACTCCCGTGATGACAACTACCGCCGTAATTTTAATTACAGATAAAATCGTAATCATCAGTATGTATAAAATTTTGAGCAATCGGAACCACATTTTTGTAACAATAGATGTTTTTCACCACAATAGCATGAAAGTCAACCGCTTAGCATACCTAACCAACAATGCAGTCTACAAGGTCAACCAAACTTTAATGTTTCGCCGCGTGCACGTATAGTCCCAGATCCAACAAATAGTAATGCACGGCAGCAAGGAAACAACTACGTATAGAAAACACAGTATTTGAATTCTTATCGCAATGCACCGTATAGAAGTGGCTATCATGACCAACGTAAAAATAATGAGCACAATTTTCAGCGTACATTTAATAACAGTCGATCTTTTCAGCAGCAAGAACATCAGCAACAACACATTATCATGAATGATCCAGACAATAGGTGTCATCGATAGCGTAATACGTCAGTAAGAAATAACAGAACAGTTCATATAGTGGATATGCCACAGCATCCTCCCGTAAATAACAGGACGTACGATAGAATTTAACCAGATACAGCACAGATTGCATATTACAGTAACGCAAACATTACTTTTGACACGCAGAATTTTGTTCACGAGAATGTTATTTGAAACATGCTTTGTTGAATGCTCCACTTTTATCGCACCCAGATCTTACCAGAAATTTTACCATTGCCACTGACAGTTCGAACACCGCTTTGGGCGTGCATGTTTTCCAGGAAATTGAAGAAGATGGTTCTACAGTAATTAAAAACATCGCATTTGCAAGCCGCATTTTGTCACCTGCTGAACGAAATTATTCCGTTACAGAACTGGAAACATTATGTGTTGTATGGGCTTTTACGAGGTTTCGGCACTTTCTTTATGGCAGACATACCACCGTTTACACAGACCACAGAGCGATACAATTTTTACTTTCGGCCAAATTCACGCATGATAGATTAAGCAGATGGAAACTTTATTTACAGGAATTTAATTTTACAATAGTTCACATTCCTGGCACACAAAATGTTATAGCAGACGCACTATCGCGTTCTCTCGGCAACAATCAGCAAGACGTAGCAACCAACTTCTGCAAAACAAATTTCAGTGTCATGTACATTCAGCAAGTCGCATTTGAAAACTTTATTTCATCGTCATTACAGGACATAGCAAAGGAGCAAAATAAAGACAATGTGTGGAAAGAAATTAAACACCTTTGGCAAGATAGAAAAAAATGTTACGATTAGGAACCACTACACTGTACGCAATGACATTCTGTTTCGTCGCTCTCATCCTGACAGCAACAATTGGTTATTATGCATTCCTGACGAACTGGTCAACAAATTAATCTGGTACACTCATTTAAGTTACGCACATTACGGAGCACGAAAATGTTTTCTTATACTGAGACAGAACTGTTATTTTACCAACATGGAGAAACGTATACGACGAGTTTTAGCGTCTTGTAAAATTTGCCAGAAAGCTAAATCAGACACCACTTCACATATTCCTCCTTTATATCCCATTGTACCTGTTAAATTAAGACATATGGCCGCAGTAGATATTTTTGGTCCGATTCCGAGAACTAACGGAGGTTTTTGCTACATATTTGTCGCTGTTGAGCTCACTTCAAAATTTGTTACTTTCACTCCATTACGCAAAGCTACTGCCAAAACTGTTTCGAAGGCATTTGTAAAACATTTTCTATCTCATGTAGGGCATGTGATGAAAGTAATTTCTGACAATGGATCTCAATTTCGTAGTAGTGTATGGACACGCATGTTACGAGCCAGAAACATTTCTCCGATCTATATATCCAAGTACCATGCTTCTTCGAACCCCTGTGAAAGATTAATGAAAGAAATTGGTAAGCTGTGCCGTATATACTGCCACAAAAGACATATTGAGTGGGATACACACATACTCTCATTCCAAGATGTAATTAATTCCATTCCAAATGAATCCACTATGCTATCTCCGTCTGTTATATTGAAAAACGTTGAACCACCAAACAAAATTAAAGAATTAGTAAACTTCCCTACCTGTCGTCGACTAAGACACCACGAAATAATTGACATTGCGCTGAACAACATCAAACGTGCCGCAGAGCGCCGGAGAAGACAGCAAAAACAGGTTTGTAGACGCCGAGACTTTCAGGTTGGACAGAAAATATTAGTACGTACACACTATTTATCCAGTAAATTAAAAGGTAAGTGCAGTAAATTTGAACTTCTATACGCAGGTCCATATCGGATTCGCAGCATCCCTCACCCCAATGTTGCACACGTCGAAACTTTGAGAACCAGAAAATCGAAAGGCAACCACCATATCTCAAACATTAAACCGTTTATTGAATGAAGACACTTTATGATTCAACACACTATGATGTCATTTACTAATGCAATTATTTCACCTGACTAATTACTGATGATTATCGTATTTTTTCTTGGCAAGTGCCCGGCAAGGTAAGGTTAGCAGGTCGCTTTTCTTGTCGTTACACATCAGACCGTGCACATTTTCCACTTTTTTGTGTGTATATGATTGTACTCCAGTTTTGTTTGTATGCACTGTGAAATAGTTAAGATATAACACACCTGTTGACTTTGACATTTTTTGCCTTATGACATCTCAACATCGTGACTGTTTTACATTTTTGCTGCTGCATTGTGATATTATCTGTACATTTTGCCTCTGAACACTGTCAATGTCTTTGACATATTACGTTTTCTGTCATGTTATGCTGTATGGTTAATTATGTTACCATAAACCAGTCATTATTTAGTGGGTATATGATTTAAATGCAAGACATTAATCTCTGTTCACCAATTTCAGTAAGAAATGATGCGTGTAAGAAATAAATTCAACAGAAATGGGAATTTCACCTACGGAATAAACGAAAGAAGATGCAATAACTTTATGAGGAAGAGTAAATAGATCAGGATTAACAAGCATTAACAAGAATATACTATACTCATCGTAGAATAGCAGTCTTAACTAATTTTTTCTTTCAGAATACAAGGTGATTGATGCAGGCTGTCAGACAGAACTACACATCTTAGTTTTAGTGATGAAATATGCTAGAGATAAGGAATAGTTGTATAATGAGTAATGAAGTGATATTTTTGCAGATGATAATGAATACTGATGAATAATGATGAAGGATATGGTATTATGAATAATGAAGTTTTTCTTTACAGGTGATGATGATAATGAATAATGAAGTTTTTTCTTTACAGATGAGGATAATGTTGAAGTTATGTATTTATGCTATGTAGTTATTTAAGTATTTGTTGCAGTTTGTTTTGACAGCAGGTGTTATATTGCATAGTAGGATGACGGAAAGTTTTGGAAAGGACAGCTACGGAACACATTTTATACACATTTCACTACTTGTTAATTCGAAGTTCACTACTTTTCAGCATAGTGTGCGTTTCTTCTTTCAGGTCAATAATCCATTTTGTATTTTTTCCGGGAGATGCTTGTCATGATACTTACTAAAACTGTTACTTATTATACCTGTTCTAGTACTTGCATTTTTATTTATTTTTTTCCCATTTGTGTTTACCATTTATAAATGTAATCACATATACTGCCTTGTTACATAACCTTGCTACAGCTGACTCATGACGAATGACGTTACCTATCCTCATTTGCAGCAATAGGTCAAAAGCAAAAAGTGTTATGCCTCAGCAATTAATTATCGATCCCAACGCAATGCATTGCTAACAAAAAAAAAAAATGTATTAACAGTCCCAAATAGTGATACCAGTTTGAGAAAATTCTGAATAATACTGATTAGCTCTGAATAGTATGTCACTTGAGTAATGACTTCTTAATGAGACAACAAAAATACACATATATATAAAATAATGCTTAGTAACTGGCTAGTAATTGCCACTGTTATTGTAATGAGACTACTTATAATCCCCATGATTATTAATGTTATGACTATAATTAACTGATTTTTAATAATGAGTTCGTAATGATCTGAATAATACTGAATGAGAAACAATGCTTTATACTATTCGATACCTGATGGCCACTGAGTGCCAATAATTAGTGTCACTTAATGAATTGTTATTAATTATGCCATTAATTAGCTTTTGTTTTCAATGTTCATACTTCGTAATTGGAAATGAATGTGACTGTTTTTGTAATTAGAAGAAGGCTAATGATTCTTAATTATACTTTGTAACTGGAAAAGAATGCGATTGTTTCATAAAACTTTGTAATTAGGAGAAGGCTAATGATTATTACTATATTGGAATGACAAATGATTAATTAACTATGCCATACTTTGTAACTGGAAAAGAATGCGATTGTTTAATAATACTTTGTAATTAGGAGAAGGCTAATGATTCTTACTGTATTGGAATGACAAATGATTAATTAACTATGCCATACTTTGTAACTGGAAATGAATGCGATTGTTTCATAATGCTTTGTAATTAGAAGGCTAATGATTCTTACTATATTGAAATGACAAATGATTAATTATTTATGCTTTATAATTGGAAAAGAATGCGACTGTTTAATTGTTGTTTAATAATGCTTTGTAATTAGGAGAAGGCTAATGATTATTAATTATGCTTTGTAACTGGAAAAGAATGCGATTGGTTCATGATGCTTTGTAATTAGGAGAAGGTTAATGATTAATACTATATTGGAATGACAAATGATTAATTAACTATGCTATGCTTTGTAACTGGAAAAGAATGCGATTATTTAATAATGCTTTGTAACTAGGAAAAGAAGATTACTGATTCTATGTAAAACAATTAATGAACATTTTTCTGTAATACTACATACATGGTACAGAAATGTTCAATAACTGGGCTATGAATGCCGCAAACTACTACTGTAATTGACAATATTATGTGACTTAATGTCCTTCACCTCATGAGCTAACTACCCTGAATTACTGCGATGTCCATTTGTCCTGTTTATCCTAGTGATCACGGAGCACTATATTTGGTTTGGCACTAATTCTACGTTGGTGTGCCTTGTAAGAGCGTGGTGTTGACACGACATGCTGTCCACCACCGTGAGCAATGAAGACATTATTATGGTCCCACTGTTTGGTGTACCTAATGTACTGCCAAAATGAAAACATGGAACATTACTACGACAGTTCAGTGTCTTGGCTACACTGATAAATTCTGATGGGAAAAGAACTTCAAGTTGTGTCACTTGGTGTTGTACTTCTGTGGAAACATATGGACTTTCAGAACAGCTGTGTGCACTCTAAAGTGCTACAACCATGATGCAATCCTTCCCTTTCCTATCCTAATTCTTGTCACATAGTGAAAGTCATTTTTTTGCTAACATTATTTATGTTCATGGCTATACATTTTTTTCAATTCGCTAAACTCCAGTGCAAATACACTTATGTCACTGGTCGACATGATTTTTTTTGCTATTATGTTTATTTATTGCCAAAATGCTAAAGACATTTTTTTTTTTGATTTTTTCTGAAGTACAGTATATGTGCACTTTTGTCTTTTATATTGTATATACATTTTTTATTTTCTGAACTACAGTGCATGTGCACTTCTGTTAGGTGTTAATATGTTTTCTACTGAACTTCAGTGCCTGTACACTTTTCTCATTTTTCAATATGATTTCTACTATTCTGTATATTCAATACTTTAATGCAAATGCACTTATGTCACTTGTTACTAATTGTACTGATATGTTCTCAACTGCAGTGCATGTGCACTCATGTCACTTGTCAACATAATATTTTTTGCCAGTCTGTTTATTTGTTCTGAATATGCTAAAGAATTTTTTTTTTTCAGTGCCTGTGCACTTTGTTATCTGTCAAATAATTTGTATATACATTTTTTCTGATTTGCTACTGTGTTTTGTACTCACATTTTGTCTTTGTCTGATATATTTTGTACTTAGTGCGTGTGCACAACATTTAAATATTCTGTAAGTTGTAGAATTTTGTTAGTTAAAGAAAAATTTTGCCGCGCTTGGCAAGTCCAAATGACTCACCATCGCTGCCAAATTTTTGCCCCCCCAGTGGAGGGTTATGAAACACGTATGTAACATAGCAGCGATGGCGAGGCATTGTAGCATCTGTGACCAGTCTGTCAGTCAGTCGTTGCGAGTCTGTAGCTCTGTCTAGTTGAGGGCAGTACTCTGTCAGTAGTGGTCGCGAGCAGTAGCTCTGTTCAGTGGCGTGCAGTACGCTAGTAGTCGTCATGAAGAGCGGTCGGTCAGTGGTAGCAGCCCAGTGCGGTTGTGTGATGTAGTCTGTCGGCAACATTGGTCAAGATGCTGATTGAGGTATACTGTTAATTAAGATAATCATCGGATAATGTAAAGTTTATTTATTGTAATTAATTTTCAACAAATGCCCCCAATAATAATTTTGATTTCAAAAGCAATTTTACAAAAATTTTTTATTTAATTGAAGTAACTATTTCGTTCCACTTCCCTTAAAGAAAAATTTCAGTAAGATCACAAAAAAAGGAATATTATTATTTGCAATGCAGTTCCTCCAAGCCGTGCGCAGGAATAAGAGCAGAAATTTGACTACCAGTTACAATGAGGTAAGACTTTAATTCTGATTTTTGCACAAGGGCCAAAGACCGATATTTCGGTTTAATTGAATCATTATTATCATTTTTCTGAGATTTTCTTATCACTGAATTGACTTTCATTATTTTTGTGGGAGCTTACACCAGAGTCAGATTGCGATTTTCAAATTTTTGTTGCCTTTGTCAGTACATTTGATTGCAGGGAGGTTATTCTTGGGTCCCACTTATTATTATATTTTTTTATTTAAATATTTCTGAGGGGACGATATTGCCGCTTGGCTCCTTTTCTGTTAAATATTGTCTTTTAAAATTTTTGTGGGGAGGTTACAGTGTACGTGATAAAGCATCAGCAATAATATTTGAAGAACCCTGTATGTAAACAATACTAAAATCAAATTCCTGTAGATACAGCGCCCATCGTGACAATCTTCCATGTGTTAATTTTGCTGACATAAGAAATTCCAGAGCTCGATGGTCGGTGTAAACATTAGTATGTCTGCCATACAAAAATATGCGAAATTTTTTGTGAAAGCCCAAACAACAGCTAAGGCTTCAAGTTCCGTAATCGAATAATTCTTTTCTGATTTAGAGAGAACACAACTTCCAAATGCAATAGTTTTCTGTACTACAACGCCGTTTTCTTCTATCTCTTGAAGTAAGTGTGCACCTAGGGCTTTGTATGATGAGTCCGTCGCCAGACAAAAATATTTAGATAAATCCGGATGTGAAAGAAGTGGAGCAGCAACTAAAGCATCACGAAGTTGCTCAAATTCTGATTGAGCTTGCTCATCCCAACACCAATTAGAATTCTTTCCAGATAGTTCACATAAACGAGGTGTGGCCAAATTGTCCAATCTAACAAAGCGTCTAAGAAAATTACAGAAACCAAGGAAACTACGAACATCACGTTTTGTAGTAGGAACAGCATAATTACGAATAGCATCTAGTTTCTCTGGATCCGGAAGAATACCTTCTGTAGAAATAATATGACCAAGAAATTTCATCTGGGAACGACCAAATTCAGATTTTTCAAAGTTCACTGTAATGCCAACTCTTGCAAAAATACGTAATATTGAATCCAAAATTTTGTTATGCTCACTCCAAGAACGTTTAGCAATAAGAATATCGTCAACATATGAAGTAATATTGTCACGAAGATAAACAGGTAAAATTTCGTTTAAACCACGAATGAATGCTGCTGAAGATACAGTAAGTCCAAACGGTAATTTACGAAATTGATAACAGTTACCAACGGCTAAAAGGGCAGTGTATTTTCTACAATCAGGGTGGAGTTCTGTTTGCCAAAAACTTGCGCGCATATCAATCGTGGATAAAACTTTAATTCCACGGAAATGTTGAAGAAGTTCATCTAAATTTTGTGGACGGTCAGTTTCAGGAATGATGATATTATTTATCTGTCTGGAATCCAGGACCAAACGAATTGACCCATCATTTTTAAGAACGGCGTGTAATCGGCTAGTATAAGGACTGACTGCTGGCTCAATAATGTCTTGATCTAACATGCATTGAAATTCACTCTTAACCTTGTCTCTATAAGCCAAAGGAATAGCGTACGTTTTCCCCCGAAATGGTGTGTGTTCTTTTACTTTAAATAAATATTGTAAGTCTTCTATACCTCCTGTGTGATGACTAAATACTGTAGCATGTGAAGCCAAACTATGGTGCAGTTCTTCTCTTGCAACGTCATCTGGCACTTCAGCTATGTTAACCTTTTCATTAATTAATTCTTCGCTATTAATTATATCATCCAACCCGTCTCTGTACCTATTGTCGTTGTCATGAATGAACACATTGTCGTCATAATGCTCAGCGAAAGCATCAGAAGTAAGAAACCTTAAACATTTTGTGTCTGATTCAGATTTTGTTAAACACTCGAAAAATTTCAAACATCTCGGCATTCCGGCAACAGTCAAGTTCACACTGCCTTCCTTAAGGTTTAAAATTGCCTGATGTGAGTTAAGAAACTCCATACCAAATATAATTTGTGTACTGAGTAATGGAACAATAATAAAATTAGCTGAAAATTCATATCCTTGACGAATGAAATTTAAATTGGTCTGTTGTTTGACTTCCACACTTTTTGCAGAAATAGCTCCTCGAATTGTAGTTTTAGAAACAGGTAACACAGGACAAGCAATAGTTCTTACACATATACGAAAAACTGATTCACTAATAACAGTCAATGGGCTCCCGGAATCTAAAACCGCAGTGAACTCATTCTTACTCACACATACTTCAATAACAGGACGTAGAAATGCGTCTACATATTTTCCTTTTCGTCTAGCAAAATGTCTCTCATGTCTTCCAGGCGTACGTAGTGTAAAGTCATAGTGTCATTACTTTCTGAACCGTGTATGTTGCTGCCAGAAGCTGAGCTACAAGTCATTGTCGATTGTTTGCGTCACGTCTTTGATTATTCGCATCATTTCGCTGATCAATTTCTACGATTTGCACTTGTCTCTCTGAATTTCTGTCACGTGGAGGATGCCAATTAGGTCCCTCCTGTTTGTTACATGCAACTTCTTGGTTGTGTCTGTTATTAAAATTTCTATTTTGCTGGTTATCTGCATGACTACTTCTTGTGTAATTTCGACTGTCACTTCTGAAATTATTGTATATCTACTACCCTGGTTATTTCTCTAGTAAGAATTCCTATTATTGTATGAATAATTTCTGTTTTGATGATGCTGATTACTGTTTCCGTGTGATTGATCATTCCGGTAGGAATTTCCGTTATTATTACTGTCTGTGTAATTTCTGTTAGAACGTCTGTTATTGTCATAAGGCTGGTATCTAATGTCCTGTGTGTTTCGTTTGTCATTTTCAAAATTACCGCTATAACGTCCGTTCCGATCACTATGCCTTTTCTCTGAAAATCTATTGTGATTACTGTTACTCAAAAAATTACAAGAAGTCCAATCGTCGTTGTCATACTCAAGTTCTTGTAGCAAAGCCTTAAAAGTCTCAATGTCGTTTTTACATCTTCCGGCTAAAGCAGTTTGTCTTATCGATTGTGGCAGCTTGGTTAAACAAATGCGAATTAATTCAGTTGGGCTATAAGGGTTGGAAAGGAATTGATTCTTTCGAATCATGTCTTCAAAGTATTCTGACGGCGTGCGGAACTCAGACTGTTTAAAATCACGCTGCATAATAAGACTATGTTTGACTCTGTCTTGCGTGTTTTCGGACCAATATGCCGATAGAAATGCATTATAAAAATCGTTTAAATTATTACAATCTCTAATAAGTGCGAGCATCCGCGTCGCCGGTTCGTTTTCTAAATATCCAGACATAAATTCCAGTTTGTGACTTAGTCGCCAATTTGGTGGAAGTGCGTACATAAACTGATCTAACCATGAACATGGATGTATGTCATTCTTAGAATTGCGAAAGATCTTAAATTTCCGAACAGTTAAAAAGTGTTTATAAGCGAAGTTTTCGCCTCGTGGCGACGAATACCTACCGTGTCCGTCCCAGTCCGAATGTCGATTACGGTCAAGTTCGCGCGCCTGGCGCTCTCTTGTTGCATCTCGTAAATGAAATAAATTATTTTCTTCAAAACTCGCTGCTATCTGTGATTCTAAATTTCTTCTGCTGTCTTTTCCTACGATTTCGCTTTCAATTTGTTTGACTTGCTTTCGTAACGCCTCAAATTCCCTTTTAAGGCGTTCATTAAATTTTCCCTGATTTTCAACATGTTTATTTATATTCTGGTACTCTTCTGTTTCTGCAAATGGCAATGCAGCTGTATCACCTGAATCTCTGTCTCCATTTAAACTAAGACTTGTCAATTTATCTGAAAACTCCTCAACTCTTTCCGATAAGTCACCTATTTGTTCTTTCTGTTTATTTACGTCTTCCGTAAGTGTCGCTATTCAGGTTTCAGTATTGACACATTTAGTAGTTAACTGTTCATACTGTTGTGTTACGTTATTTATTCTGTCATTTGGTACGGATTCCTCGATTCTTTCAAATATTTCTTCCTTATCGTGTGCACGTTGTAAATTTAACTCTGAAAATTTTTGTACTATCACGCGATCTCTTTCTTCCTGTTCTCTATCCTGTTCCTTTTGTCTAATTTCTATTGAAATTAATCTATTATTGTGAGCATTAAAAATCGATTGTACTTCTTTTCCAATTTCTTTTCTTAATTCATCTTTCATGTTTTTGAAACATGTCCCTATTTCTGAGTCTAACCGTGTTTCCATGGTTTCCATCTCTGTTTTAATTGTTCCTATTTGTGAGTCTAACCGTGTTCCCAAATTTAATATTTCATTCATCAACTGATCCATATTAACTGGTTCGATATTCTTTTCGCCCCTAACACTTCCCGTAAAACTAACTTCCTTCGTCATAGCAGTAAAGCTATCTGAGTTCGATACAATTCCAAAATCTTCTGTCGTTAATCTCGTATTCTGAAAATTTTTTGATTGTGAAAAATTTTGAACTGGTTCCGAACTATTTTCCCGGCTTATTAAACTGTTTTCCACTTCATTATCCATCATACTGTTCTCCTGTGTTGGCGGGTTCGCGATGTTAACAATTTCGTCATTCTGACTATCCATCATTTTTGCCGTCTTCATCGATCGCGTAATCATTTACAAAACATACAAAACTCGTCACTGTACGAAAATTACACACAATATAACACTTTATCACCAACAATACCATCCACACGAAATGCTTCCCGACAAACACGCCTAACGAACAATTAAAACCTTCACAATTGCACAAAATTGTCAAACCCGTATACGACCCATCAAAAATTAAATTCCACAAAAATACCGTCAGAAGAATGACAAGACAACTACAAATGTTCAATTACCAAATCTACACATGCAATATAGACTACAATTACTAAACTACGAATTACTACATCAATACTACTGTCTGCTATTTTTACTATCAGAAGAATTCCAAGGGACGATCTGAAGCAGCGGTCGCCACGTGCATGGGGGCTTAACTAAATAAAATGCAAATAATTTTAGTAGCTGTATGTCCGGTTACGAAGTCTCGTAACCGGTTGGCCCTGAGTAGTATTAGTACACAATCTGACTGCATAGAATAACAATAAAGAATGAAAGGAAATTTCTGTTATCACAATTGATTAATTAAATCCCCAGCAACTATAAAAGCTACGAAACAACAAAGCACAAATGTATCTGTTCTGTGTGTGGAAGTGTGACTCAACGTACACGTATCTGGCTCGATTCTTCCTCAATACGACAAGATATTTTAAACACCATTTACAATGAAGTAATGTTAAGAAAACCAGAAGTAGTATTATTGCACATAGAAACCAGAATTACAGTCTAAAACATGAACACAAGCCAGATGCTTTGTTGACTGAACCTGCGACCAAGAGGCATTGTTATTTAGGAAATTTGAAATAAAAAAAAAATTTGTTACCTTCATATATATTGACGAAAAATACACTGTGATCATTACAACATCCCCAATCGAACAGCATCTGCTATCTCGCCCAACAGAACAACTGCACACGACATGCCCTCAATTAGTACTGCTATCGACATCCTATCAACAAGCTCTGCCCACGACAACCTCTGAACTATTACTGCCCCAGAGGAGGCGGCGGAAAAATACTCTTTGGCGCAATCTCTGGCGCTGTGACTCAGTGTACCCACCTTTCACGCTCTCATGCAAGAGTACTAGTCATGCAAGTTTGCAGGAGAGCATCTGTTATGTTTGGAAGGTAGGAGACGAATTACTGCAGGAATTAAAGCTGTGAGGACGGGTTGTGAGTCTTGCTTGTGGAGCTCTGTGGGAACAGACTTGTCTTCGAAAGGCAAGGGCTAGAGTTCGAGTCTCAGTCCGGCACACAGCTGTAATCTGCCAAGAAGTTTCATGTGTTAAGGTTGTTGCTATCGTTATTATGTCGACCGACGGCTCGATGCTTACCGGTTCCCCTCTGATAATTAGAGTATTTATGATACAGAGTGCGGCGTTAAAATCCGGACAAATGAAACTTTTTTTTCAAAGCAAATTTATTAAAACAAAATACAAATGAAAATGAAAATCCTTTTACATGTAAGTAGTGGTATCTTTCAAGAGCAACCGTACTCGAGGTAATCACCTCCTTCAGCTGCAATGGCAGCCTCCAATCTTCTCCTTAAGCGAGCGCACAATCTTTAAGGCAGCGCTGTCCATATCCGCGAATGCTGCTTCGGTAGCGGTATTTAGAGATGCGACATCAGGGTGTTTCGTCTTATTGCGAACCCTTTCGACTACGCTCCAAACAGTAGTCGAAGGGGTTCAAATCCGGGCATTCGGGGGCCACAATTCGTTTGACCAGAACATGTCAACGTTATCGACGAGCCAGTTTTGGACTAAATGGCTCGCGTAAGGTTCTCCTCTGCTATCCGAAGCATTGTTCGATCGCTGACAATACTGACGCGAGTTTCCTCAGCGATTGCCCCGTGTCCTCTGAAATCAATGCCTGAATCTTTTCGATGACTGCCACAGTTCGTGACATACATTACCACGAATGAAGTTTCCTTGCTGGGTTAGGGGAACCTTCTTCAGACTTCTCCAAAGCGTTATACTTGGCTACATTATCTTAAACAGTTGAGGTCGGCTACCCGAAGACTCGAACTTCTTCAGTGGGTGAACACCCAGCGCGAAGATTTTCAATAATTCCTGTTCTTCAGTTGTACTCGGCACTTAGCCGCAACATCTCGGCCATTTTGAGGTTCGGACTGCTAAATGCCTAATATTTTCAACAATGTCAATCGCGAACTCCGGCGGGGCTACGATATGGCAGGAAATTCAGATTGAGATTTGTCCTGCTCTAAGCACCGCACCGTGTACTACGGTTTGCTTTCCTAGTATTTTTGTGTATGTGGTAATCAAGAGGGATTTTCATTTTTGCCTTACTTCCGTGAGGTTCAGACGACACGTCGTGGCTGGCAGAGTCAATGTGTCGTAAAATATTTTAGAAATATTTGATCTCATAAAAAAGAAGCACAGCACGCGTGAGATATTATCTGCTACGGCAACAGTAGGGGTTCTGGACAGGCCAGTCCGTTTTAGGAACGTTGGAGTGTGCACAAACCACTGCCTCAGAGACGCTGCTTTATGATGGAGTGATACAAACAATGGCAGTTTTCGAAATGTTTCTCTACAATACTCAGTACACAGTACTGTAAGATGTGCTCATATCCTTCTGCTTTTACCTTGTTCTTAAAAATAACTGTGAGGCGACACTCTTAGCACAAAAAACAGTGCGGTACCGCAACACCATCTCAACCGCAACGGTACTTCATTGTTGGTGCAACAAATGGTGGCAAGAAATTACATTCGTGCAATCGCCTATCTCAAACCCTTCCATCAGATTGCCGCAGGGTGTAGCGTAATTTATAGCTCCGAGTCACTCACTGTCATTCATCCAGCGACTAGAGCAATCGTTCGCTCTTTACATCATCTCAAGTGTCGCTTAGAACTGATTACAGAAATGTGTGGCCCACTAACCACTGCTCTACCAGTGAACCTACGCACTGCTAGCAGAACTTCGAAAGTGACGAGTGATTCCTTCCAGTGATTTCATGCTATTTTTTACAACCACCCTCCTCAATACTCTACGGTTCTTACATCTTAGTACCTGTGGTCTAATTGCTTTTAGTTTAGGTGTGGTGTTCCTTCGCATTTTCGATTCACAGTCGCATGACCAACGGTGAACTGGGCAGCTTTAGAAGGTTTGAAATGTCCCTAATGGATATGTAACTCACGTGATATTCAGTGACTAGTACACGTTCAAAGTCACTGAGTGCTTCTGAGCGACCCACTGTGCTGTTACTGCTACTCTACTGACAACGGAGTATTCCTAGTTGGCAATCCGGATTACTTAGCGGGATACATTTGATCGTATAGTGTATTAGGCCTCAATTATATACACGATAAGGGATAAAACACGAACACATTGCAAGAAAAATAATAGAACTTGGAAACAACAGATGCTTCAAGAAAGCAGAAACTTACTAATGCATTAAGACAATCGTGTTAGGGAAAAGTCAGCCAAACACAATGCGAACTGGTATGGGGCCAGAGAGATGCCAATTTGGGAATATTCAGGAAAGAATTTTCATTTCTGGCATTTGTAGCAGAACGAATGGATATCTCCCAAAAACCTTAGCCATAATCAGGAAATTGGAGCTACAAGATGGACCACGGAAGATTAGATTTTCATTTAGCTACTACAGGGTTTTGCGTATATTTACAACAGTATAACTTATAAATAACTCTTCCGCACACGTTACAGTTACTATAAAGCCAAATGTAAGTTTATCACTTAAAAAGTAGATCGCTTTTGTCATTGGCGGCGTACAACTGAAATTGTTTCTCGCAAGCTTATCATTCCTTGTCAGTAGTATAATATCGGTATTGTGTAAAGAGGATATAAAACAAATTGTTCTTGGATGATTTATTATTTGTGATTACTAATTACATATCTTTAGTTTAGTACTGCTATGCGGCTAGTCCTATGAGGTTTGATTTTAAATTAACTATAGTTGCGTATTTTAGTCACCTTGCACTTAACCCACGTATGCTGTATTAACATCACGTTCCCCGCCTCCCCCCCTCCCCCCCCCCCCCCGCTCCCCACCCCTCTTTTCCGCGGGAAAAAGGTTCGGAAGTGACGCTGATATTGAAATCGAGCAAAGTGGCACAATATATGAGATTACTATTTTGGACTACAAGCGTTTCAGTGCCTTTCCCGCCATTCGGATTCACAATTTCAGTCATCTTCCTAATTCACCTGTGTAAAATTCCAAGATAGACCTTTGAAGAAAAACTGAAATGAAAGGCCCGTATCACATCCTTCCCAAAACCGGTTTTGTGCTTCTTTCAGAGTGACCTCAATTTCTATGGTAAGCAAAAAACAGAATTGCTTATTTCAACATGGTTAGTGGTTCTACACGGCATTTGAGATTCCTGGATCCGTAGCCGGTGACTAATAATGGTAACTCGTATAAAGTGAAAGAACAACAATAGTTTCCGTTAATATTTCGTAGATAGGCGAAATTTTATAGTTCTGGTTTTTAGTTCACATACTCTAATTATTTCATAAACAACCGAATACGTAGCAAAACAGAGCGATACAGCAGGAGAAAAATAACATCAGAAGTATTTAAGCGATTTCCATGCAAGAACTGTGTGAGTTCCCGACTATAGCTGCTGTCGTCTGTACTGAACTTCAGACATCTAGAATTTGATTCGGAGTTCTTCTGCCCCTCGTCAGAGAAGCATATTGCGTAAGTAAGTGAAATTATCTTTGATTCTATAAGGCCTTTTTTTATTTCTGTTTTTGTTGTTGTTGTGGTTGTTGTGGTCGTCAGTCCGTTGATTGGTTTAGTTTAGCTCCCCGGCAAGCCCGTTCACCTATGCCGAACTACTGCTCGCCAAATAGTTTGAAGCCGCTTAGTGACATATGAGCCTTTGTCTCCCTCTACAACTTTTATTTTTCACATTGTCCTTCGTTACCAAATTGGCGATATGACGATTCCTTTATGTCTCACAATATATTCTATCGGCTGATATCTTCATTTCGTCAATCTTTGCCACAGATTTCTTTTCACCCTAGTTTAAATTAGTACCTCCTCAGTTGTTATTCGATCCACCCATCTAATACCCTGCATCAATGCGTAGCACAAATCTGGAATGCTTTTATTTCAATTCTTGTCTGAAGTGTTTATCGCTGACGTTTCATTCCAGAAAAATACCTTCAGAAAAGACTACCTAACATATAAGTTTATATTCGAATAGGGACCATTTCACTTTCGCACTGCTTGCACTAAATATCTGCTCCCGGGCAAACTGACTGACGTAGTGGTAATATTGTTCACTGGTCACTGCGTTCAGTTGCGATTAAAATCAAGATAACAACTTTAGGTAACGTAATATAAACCCCAAATTCTACGAGAGGCGTTCAGTAAGTAATGCAACACATTTTTTTTTCCTGAAAACAGCTTGGCTTTTCAAGATTCGAATGATATATTATTTCCCGCTCCTTTGGATAGAAAATCCTATTTTTCAAAGTAGTCTCCGTTCAGTGCCACAGCCTTACGCCACGTTACAGGGAGATCCAGTATGCCTGAATGGTACCACGCTGCTGGTCGACGTCGACCCAGTGTCTTGCTGCATCAATAACCTCCCCATCATCCACATACTGTTTCCCGTGGAGTGCATAGCTCCTTGAGCCAAACAGATGGAATTCGGAAGGTGTGAGATCCGGGCTGTAGTGTGGATGAAGGAGAACAGGTTTTATGAGCTCCTCTCGGGTGGGGAGATCTGTGTGTGGTCTTGTGTTGTCTTGGAGAAGGGGAAGTTCGCTTGCTCTTGGTGGCGACGAACGCACTGAAATCGTTTCTTGTGTTTCCTGAGCGTATCACAATACACCGCAGAATTGATCGTTGCAGCAGGGGATGAAACAGAGTAACCCCTTCAGAATCCCAGAATACCAGAATATAAAACCAAACACGTTTCAGCCGTCTAATTTCCAAGCTGTTATTTTCTTTGGTTACCAGTTTCAACGATTTCCTACGCCATCTGCTGGCCCTCTGACCGACGTGTAGGAAGATTCCAACCTCGCTTCCGGTCAAAATAAAGGTAAGCATTCAAACACTGGTATCTGTAGATTTCTGCTTGAGACAGCAATCACCTTCAACCATCATCTGCGGACGGCTGAAAGGAGTTTGTTTTGACGTTCTGTGCTGAACTGCCGAGTCCTGCAACCATTTCTGAAAAGAAGGACATATACAGTCCCAGCAGACAGTCGTCGCGAATTTACCGGTTTAGGGTGCGGCTTTGAATTTCTTCGGAGGAGGCACAGCTGCGTGCGCCCAACCGGCAAGCAGGAGCTTGAACAGGTCTGCGAGACCTCGTTGCGATGATGACGCCTCGCCCAGTGTCTCACTACGCTTTAGTTCGCTGGCAGGCGAATATCTGTGCTGGTCTGGTTTTCACCAAACAAACTGAGTAGCAGCTCTCTGCTTGGAACTCACTTCCGTTAATTTTTAAGGCTGCATATTATGCCGCCATCCTCCAGAATTCGTGCAACTATAGGGACTGAAGCCATATTATTTAACGATGTTCCAAAACAAATTCCACATTGTTTCATCCGAAATTTTCCGAGGAAAAAATGTTTTCCATTACTTATTGATCGCCTCTCGTAATAGAAGACACAATGTTTTAAACCATGCACGGCAGGGAAGTTCTCTGGTGGCACGACTGAACTGACGAACATCATCGTGGTTCAGCTAATTTGCAGGAGATATACAGAGGGGTCCAAAAAATGTATCCACTGTTTTAAAGTCCATAACTGCAAACTAATTGCAAGAGTTGTCTCATCTTTGGTAGTGTAATAGTTTGTAGTTCCGGCAATCGCCACACAAGCATTGTATTGCGTTGTTTTGTTTTGTCAGATGACACTCGCCAGATAGCGTTTTGTACTTAGTTGCATCTAGTTACTCGAGTAAACATGGCTGGCGCAAGGCTTACATTCGATGAAAGGAAGTCACTTTTGAAGTGGTATTTTTAAGTACGAAAATATTAATGAGGTTCAACGGCAATGGCGAAATGAGTATCAAACAGAGCCACCGACATGTTTAACGATTCGTCGCATCCGAAACAAATTTGAAGCCGAAGGCTGTGTTAAAGATGTACACAAACAACGACCTGGACGACCTGTAACAGTAACAAGTCCAGCTAACTCCCGTCGTGTGTTACAACAGTTCACTCGCTCACCACAGAAGTCTGTGGGACAGTGTGCCCGTGAAACTGGTTGTTCAAGTGTTCGGCGTATTTTGAAGACAGCAAGGTGGAAGTGCTACATCCCACGACTGCTACACGCAATGAACGAGGACGACCCAGATAGTACAATGGAGTATTGCGAGTGGTTTACTAATATGGTGCGCCACGATGAAGAGTTTGCTAAGATAATTGTGTGGTCCCATGAGGAACAGTTCAGACTCAATGGTACAGTAAATCGCCACAACTGCGTCTACTGGGCCGCCGAAAATCCGAACTTCCAAGTAAAGAAGCCGTGAATTTGCCAGGAGTAAATGTGTGAGGTGGGTTGTCTTAACGGCACTTGATTGGGTCATTCTTCTTTGACGGCACAGTTACTGGTGTGTTGTACCTTCAGAAGCTTCAGACATCCATTTTACCTGCCATCCGCGACGTGTATGGAGACGGAGGAGTTTACTTCCAACAAGATGGTGCCCCAGCCCACGACCAAAATCGTGTTAGGGCATATCTCGACGAAGATCTACCAGGAAGATGGATAGGCCATAGAGGTGCTGTGGAGTATCCACCACGTTCCCCAGACCTAACTCCTCTGGACTCTTACGTGTGGGGAACGCTAAAGGACGTCGTTTATCGACAAAAGCCACGCAAATTGGATGAACTTCGAGCATCCATCTTATTTTCATGTGCAGATATCCAACCGAACACGTTGCAGTCAGTAGTTCGTGCTGCAGTTCAACTCTGTCAATTAGTTTGCAAGTTATGGACAACAGTGGATACATTTTTTTGGACCCCTCTGTATTTAAATGCTGTTGATCGCAAATAAGTCTATGTGTTACTGAAAGCCGGCCGCGGTGGCCGTGCGGTTCTAGGCGCTCCAGTCCGGAGCCGCGCTGCTGCAGCGGTCGCAGGTTCGAATCTTGCCTCGGGCATGGGTGTGTGTGATGTCCTTAGGTTAGTTAGGTTTAAGTAGTTCTAGGGGACTGATGACCGCAGCAGTTGAGTCCCATAGTGCTCAGTGCCATTTGAACCATTTTTTGTTACTGAAAAATGTATCAAAATCCCTACAGCAGTTCTGAGATTAGCCTTCACATAGTGAAGGAACAACGCGGAGACTGACTTTAATTTATGACATTCACAGATATTTAGGGATGTTAACGAATTTCTCTTGTCCAGGAATGCTTTTCTTGCTACTGACGGTCTGCAGTTCATGTTCTGCTTGCCGTAATAATAAAACAGCTCTCCTAGAGTCTCATTTCGTAATCTGATTTCTTCAGCATCACCTGATTAATTTCGACTACATTCCACTACTGTTGTTTTACTTTTGTTGACGTTCACCTTCTAACCTGTTTCCAGGCCACTATGCTTTGCGTTCGACTGTTGTTCCAAACGTCTCGTTCGTTTCACAGTTGTTCCATGTATGGGTTGAATAAAAGCCTTCAAACTCGACTACTCCTGCCCTTTCATGTCATTCGACTATTTTAACTCCAGTCACACTCCTGTTCAAGTTGTGATTAACATTTCCCCCTCCCTGTCTTATATCTTTTTCTTTCTGACTTTCCAGAGAGTGTCGTTCAGTCGGTACTGTGAAACGCTTTTCCCCTGTACCACAAAATAACACTATACGCCGTCTGTGAGTCATCCACTATCGCCCTGTGATTGCACAATGCGGGATGGCAAGATGCTGGCGTGGCGGAGCCGGCAGTTTGCCTGAAAGCCCGCGGGGTCTCGCCAAGTAGCTGAAGCGTGGCAGCTGCTGCTGTCAGCGGGGGACCTTGAGAAGCTGTGCTGGGCGGCCTACCGTGCGATTGGCCTGTTCAACTTCTCAGGATCCGACGTCTCGAACGCTGCTGCTGACAGGTTCGGAGTCCATTGGTGTAACTTTGTACCGGCGTTACTTCACGCGCTCGCTGCCTGTTTTCTTTCTTACGCCACAGTTGGAAGAAAAAGGATGACATTTCAACTATTACAGGGTCTACTGATTGGTAAAACTGACACAGTTTATAGTACAGGGTAGTAGAGGCAAAAAGTTGTACCAGTTATCTGTCCGCAATCAAGTCTTACGTGACATAATTGCTCATTTTTGTTACAAGTCGTCACTGGAAATTGGAAATTAGTGGTAAGGAGTACGGAACCGAACTGCTGAGGTCATCGGTGCCTAGGCTTAAGCACTACTTAAAATAACTTACGCTAAGCACAACACACACACCCATTCTCGAGGGAGGATTCGAACCTCCGATGGGGGGAGCCGCGTGAACCGTTACAAGACGCCTGAGACAGCGCGGCTACTCCGTGCAGCGCCGACACTGGATTCAGTATGTACTGTCTGACATCGGACTTCGGAGAGTGGAGTTAATCTATTTTCTTCAGACTTATACACACTGAAGGTCAGTGTCCGGAAATCGGTTTCCTACAGCACTGCCATTCAGTTCTCAGAAATCCTGGAAGAAAATTGCCTTTGAAGAGTAGAATTCTGAGCTCGGTTAAGAACAACACATTTATAATATGAATGTGCGATATCTGTTCTTTCTGACATGTCCGAAAGAACAGGTACCACACATGCATATAATCTGATAGGTCTAGCAAGGCAACGAATCCTCCTTCTTCAGTGCGGATGTACAAATACGCCCGACCTCCTGTGGGAATCTCGGAAGAGCGAATATGGACGAAATGGATTGGGGCAGAGGATAGATGGCGCTCGATGGGGTGTGGATCGGGCATGATGTGAGCAAAGACAGTCTATGCAGCGGCGGTAGCACTGTGTTGCTGATGGCGCAGTGGTTACCGCACCTGCTTATTAACCAGGAGATCTCGGTTTCGCATCCCGTTGAAGCACATATTTTCACTCGTTGCGCCGATTCCGTGTAATGTCCCAATGCAGCTGACAGCAACGATCCTTCCCTTTACTTTCTTCCCCTCTCCACCTTCAATTTACATATAAGAGCACATTTGTTTGTTGATTAAAATCTCCGTCAGTAGGTGAGATCTTAACGTAATAAAATTTTAATCTTAATGTCGCTTCTTTGAATCTCCCAAGAAATCAATTTTTTACTTTTAGTGGAAGTTCACATCAATTAACAAATGCAAATGTTATGTAAGAAATGTTGAATCATAATTTTTAATTAAAAAACCTTTTTAATTTTAATTGTTATTTGAATACAAATTAGGTATTAAGAGTAAATTAAAATTTGATACAAAAGTATGAAACATCGAACAGAAAATATAATACATTTTTGTAACTAGGGATTGAACAGTATTAGTAATATACGTAATTTTCTCATTTAATAAAAATGCATTTCACATGTCTGTATTAAATTTTAAATAGTTTCATAAGACCAGTAATTAAAGATGAAAAGATGATATTTTCATTAAAAAGTAATAAATGAAAATTTTAAAGCAATACACTACCTGACGAAAAAACCGAAGCACCTAGCAGACATATTTGGATGTCAGCGTAACTTCGTACATGTACACTCCATGGATGGGTAGGTAAACGATTAGTCTATAACGTAACTTAAATTTACGGGCAGTATTTTCATAATTTTTCACAATTTTGCGAGAGAAGGTACTCAAAGTCAATGAATGGTTTGTATCAGGGAAAGCAGTGATGCCGAGAAAGTGACATCTTGCAACATATTTAAAGGAACATATGCTGTGCGCAAGCTGTCATTAGTTTTAAATAGATTATTAATAATCATTTTGTAAAAGCATCTGGCTGATGGGCTCTCAGATTTGACAGTTTTCAATCCGCAGAATAAAATAGATGCAGTTATGATGGGGATCCGCTTGGGGCTTTCCTTTCGGCAGACGAGGTAACCTTGCGCCGCCAAACCGAGTGCAAAGCGAGAGAAAAAACTGTTGCTGATAGACAGGCATACGGTGCGGACGCAAGACGGTTACCATATTTTCAGCAATGCTGGATATTCTCAGATAATGATAATAATCTGATGTGGCAGAATCAGGTGATGGGGAAACGCCTCTGTATCAGTTGCGGAATGCAAGAGCTTCCAAACTAATGCCAGTGGCAAAAATGAGCGCGGGTACTAAGGGCATAATGGCAGCGACGAGCAAAATGGTTTGTTGCAGCAGTGGGTACCCGTCCTCAGAAGTGAAGACAACATTCAACTGCCACATTATCTCAACAGCAGCAAATCACCATTTAAACGTTCGAGGTAAGGAGGATCTTACTTTTATTCACATTATGATAAGTGTAGACGGCTCAGTCAGTATTGTTAAACACGTGATCCAATTTTGAACAATAGAGTAACGTAACACAAACTAATAGTTGTAGAGTGTTATTTACCTAAACAATTTCCTGTTTTCACTATTCAAATGACTTCACGTAAAACACTACTGGCCATTAAAATTGCTACACCACGAAGATGACGTGCTACAGACGCGAAATTGAACCGACAGGAAGAAGATGCTGTGATATGCAAATGATTAGATTTTCAGAGCATTCACACAAGGTTGGCACCTGTGGCGACACCTACAACGTGCTGACACGAGGAAAGTTTGAAACCGATTTCTCATACACAAGCAGCAGTTGACCGGCGTTGCGTGGTGAAACGTTGTTGTGATGCCCCGTGTAAGGAGGGGAAATGCGTACCATCACGTTTCCAACTTTGATAAAGGGCGGATTCTAGCCTATCTCGATTGCAGTTTACAGTATAGCGACATTTCTTCTCGCGTTGGTCGAGATCCAATGACTGTTAGCAGCATATGGAATCGGTGCGTTCAGGAGGGTAATACGGAACGCCGTGCTGGATCCCAACGACCTCCTATCACTAGCAGTCGAGATGACAGACATCTTATCCACATGGCTGCAACGGCTCGTGCACCCACGTCTCGATCCCTGAGTCAACAGATGGGGACGTTTGCAAGACAACAACCATCTGCACGAATAGTTCGACGACATTTGCAGCAACATGGACTATCAGCTCGGCGTCTATGGCTGCGGTTACCCTTGACGCTGCATCACAGACAGGAGCGCCTGCGATGGTGTACTCAACGACGAACCTGGGTTCACGAATGGCAAAACGTCATTTTTTTCGGATGAATCCAGGTTCTGTTTACAGCATCATGATGGTCGCACCCGTGTTTGGCGACATCGCGGTGAGCGCACATTGGAAGCGTGTATTCGTCATCGCCATACTGGCGTATCACCCGGCGTGATGGTATGGGGTGCCATTGGTTACACGTCTCGGTCACCTCTTGTTCGCACTGACGGCACATTGAACAGTGGACGTTACATATCAGATATGTTACGACCCGTGGCTCTACCCTTCATTCGATCCCTGCGAAACCCTACATTTCAGCAGGATAATGCACGACCGCATTTGGCAGGTCCTGTACGGGTCTTTCTGGATACCGAAAATGTTCGACTGCTGTCCTGTCCAGCACACTCTCCAGATCTCTCACCAATAGAAAACGTCTAGTCAGTGGTGGGCGAGCAACTGGCTCGTCACAATACGCCATTCTCTACTCTTGATGAACTGTGGTATCGTGTTGAAGCTGCATGGGCAGCTTCACCTGTACACGGCATCCAAGCTCTGTTTGGCTCAATGCCCAGGCGTATCAAGGTCGTTATTACGGCCAGAGGTGGTTGTTCTGGGTACTGATTTCCCAGGATCTATACACCTAAATTGCGTGAAAATATAATCACATGTCAATTCTAGTATAATATATTTGTCCAATGAATACCCGTTTATCATCTGCATTTATTCTTGGTGTAGCAATTTTAATGGCCAGTAGTGTAATTTGAGTAAATGATTGTGCTTTGTTTGAAGTTTACAATCGCAATGAACTCTTGTTGTTGCAAACGTCGTAGGAATACGGCATTGAACGCTGCCTCAAAGCTAAAGAGCAGTGAACAAAATCAGTGGTCGCTTTTCTTATTTAAATTTACTGCCAATATGTTTCGGTTAAAGTAAATTTTCATAACTGGTTATTTTAAAGAGATCGTGATTATGACAGCTTTTTTTGGTCACACTGCACATTAGAGATTTTGCATTACTACCCACAGTGCTACAACTCACTTACAGCCAACTTACCCACCTTGTGTCTGAGTTTGCACTAAGTTGACCTAAAAAGACGTAAACCTTTCAGTAAAAGTAAGTGATTTTTTTAATACAAAGAACTCAAATAAAATCAAGTTCAAAATTTAATCATATTGACGTTTCCTTCAGAAATGTTGAATAACATCTGCTTCGTTAGAGCTGGCGACCAGTCATCGTAGTTTCATGTAGATATTTTCAGGGGTATGCTCTTGGTAAGCGACTATCGTTCTCGTCATGTCTCACAAAGGACACCTACTGTTGTGGAATCTGATTGGAACCACAACGCGCTTAAGTAGTGCCTAAGGTTGGCAGCGATTTACTTTGTGTGACGTTCAGACCTTTGTTCTATCGTATATCGCACCCTTCGAATAACGCTGACTTTTGGTGATACAGTTCGGTAGTATGAGGTGCCTTATCACATTAGGAAAATACATAAGGAACGGCGGTCGAAAGTTACTTAAACATTTTGCAGTGGTAAGATTTCGTTCCAGTCCTACTAGAGAATGTGCCAATATGCGGACTGGCCGGTAAGCTGTCGTGTCTTGTAGTTAAAATTAGAAACCGTGCTACGATAAGATACAGTGGGTCGCTCGTACGTGAACATAAAATACTACCTCCATACACCAGCATGTCGTCTGCTGCCGTGCGGGGTGATTTGGGTGCGATGGGGAGGGGAATGCAGTAGTCATACCGCTCTCCCGGCCGTTGCTGGATCTCCAGTTCAAGTTTGTTGTTCAAGCTGTTCTTGAATTGGTTTCTCTAGGCTGAGAACTCCCACTTAAAGTACTCCTGCCAAGGACATAGACAGAGGTGTAGTCTAGAGGGTACGAAGCCCATCACCCTCTCACCCACTCAACATATCGCCAAAATGAAATCACACACGATTTAACTGCCGTGTAACTAAATTGAAATTTCATTTTCACTGATATAACGAAAAAGGGATACGATCTGTCGAAAATCAACAAAGTAAAACTCCTCCCGCACAGGCCGTGAAGGCCCAAAGGTATCGACTGGCCGCCATGTCATCCTCAGTCCACAGGTGTCACTGGAAGCGGATATGGAGGAGCACGTGGTCGGCACTCCGCTCTCCCGGCCGTAGGTCACCTTTCGCTACCGGAGCCGCTACTTCTCAATCAACTAGCTCCTCACTTTGCCTCACAAGGGCTGAGTGCACCCCGCTTGCCAACAGCACTCGGCAGACCGCATGGTCACCCATCCAAGTGCTAGCACAGCCCGACAGCGCTTAACTTCGGTGATCTGACGGGAACCGGTGTTATCACTGCGCCAAGGCCGTTGGCTATCAATAGATTTAAATTATCAGTATATCGATAGAACTTGAATCTATCTCCATTATACAAAACCAACTGTTGCACATTGTTGGCCTTACATAAGCCCAGTTATTTTGTTTTGTTAATCAGCTCAGTTCTCCTTGCAGTTGAGTGTAATATAAGTGCTGCGGTTTATTGCTTTTGTTCTGAGTGTTTTTGCGACAGTTTCTGATTGAAGGTACGATCGCAACAGGAAAGAAGAGGAAAACCAATTCCAATGCTGATATTGTAAGTTAAAAATATGTGCTATAATAGGCTACTGAGCTCTGTATAGCAGTAGAATATTATAGGTCACGCAGGATATGGTGGCCGATACCCAGTGACCAGTTTTCGTCCAAAGTGCTCGACGAGTTCATTCGTTTGTTCAGAAGGGGAGGCCGAGAAGCGTTGCCACCTTTCGGCCAGTCGGCTATGGTAGAATCGACGCGCACGCTCTACAATCTTTCTCAAATGATTTTAGAGAAAACATTCGATAAAATAATTTCATTTATGGTTTATTTATAGCTTTAAATGTCATGTTCATTGTGGTGTACCAACGGCTTCGTTAATGGTCATAACTATGACCATTACGAGGAACTAAGACACGCGAGAAGTCCAAAAAAGTTTGCAATGAAAGATAACAGTCGCTATGATTTTGCGTTTGGTGCATGTTACATAATACGTTGCTGCGTATGAAATGTAGGTAACATGAATTTTCCTGTTCACTTGTGAGGAGGTCTCGATCGGTCACCAATCTAGAGGAAATTGATCTGACGAAGCGCACTCACTTGCGATCGCATCGCGCCAGCGATAAAGCCAGAGTGAAATATCCACAACATTCCTCATGTTTCATAAATGGTTTGCGATATCGAAACGAGAATTTAGCAAGTGATAAAACCCAAAGAGGAGAGTATTTTTCCGTGTGGGTATTACGCAAAACTACATTATCTACCGTGTTATTCCACCAACTGCAGCCTTTTCCGATGAAAGACTATTATTTTTAAGAGTCATCGATAGCTGGTGAAAGGAAAAATGCTATGGGTTTTGGAACAACATAAGTGAAGTCATCACACGCTCATTTTGTACCAAGGATGTGCATTTTCATAACATGCTGACCTTACTTTTCTTCGGTTTCTCACTTCATAAACTTAATAAACCACTGTTCCTGAAATTCCTCTCAATTCCATCTACACAACATGTTAGTAAGGCGAGACTGTGTAAACTCTGCTGAGTTTTGGCAAAGAAAGTAAATCTGTCGGTTTCACTCAAAAATCTGCAGTCGTGATACTTCTCTGAAAGCTACAAATGATTAACACAACCAGGCGAAAATGAATCGCTGCATTTTAGGCGGAATTCTTGTTAGATACTAACCAAAGAAGAGGTGACAGATATGTTGAATGAACACCACGCAAGGGTGGCCATGAAGGCGCACCGCTAAATATTTAGAAAAAATGTGAGCGTAGGCCTCAGTATAAACGGCACTTCCCTATCAGCCCACGGCATTCCCCCAACAACGCCTGCCTACAGCCCCACCACTACCCCTCTGACCACGCGTGCCCTGCCGTTCGCGCATCTGCCGTCCACGGTACTGTGCGTGCACTATGTACTAGAGTCGCTACCTGGAGAGTCGTAGAACTTTGGGGTTGCAATATTTCAGCATTTCGCAAGGCAGCGAAGTGGTAAATGTTGTGGTTGGCAGGAGGGCCAACAAATGGCTCTGAGCACTATGGGACTTAACATCTATGGTCATCACTCCCCTAGAACATAGAACTACTTAAACCTAACTAACCTAAGGACATCACACTACACCCAGTCATCACGAGGCAGAGAAAATCCCTGACCCCGCCGGGAATCGAACCCGGGAACCCGGACGCGGGAAGCGAAAACGCTACCGCACGACCACGAGCTGCGGACGGGAGAGCCAACACCGTGTTACTAGAGGAGGCCGAAATGCATGCGTTTTAGCTCACGCAGGCTGGCGTGAGGTCCGGAACATGACAAGGATATTAGAATTTAGAAAAACGGACGTAGCTGGTGGAATACTTAACTTTAATCCATTAATGATGAATGTCGTTCTTTACGGTACATGATTCACAATCTCAATAGTAACTGAATATGGCGCCTTGCTAGGTCGTAGCAAGAGACGTAGCTGAAGGCTATGCTAAACTATCGTGTCTGCAAATGAGAACGTAAGTAGGCAGTGAACCATCGTTAGCAAAGTCGGCTGTACAACTGGGGCGAGTGCTAGGAAGTCTCTCTAGGCCTGCCGTGTGGCGGCGCTTGGTCTGTAAGCACTGATAGTGGAGGCACGCGGGTCCGACGTATACTAACGGACCGCAGCCGATTTAAAGGCTATCACCTAGAAAGTGTGGTGTCTGGCGGTGACACCACAGTAAACAAAACTGTAAGTAACATTAAATGGAAATCAGTGTATAAAAATACACTTTGAGTAACTGTATCACCCAAATATCATGGCAATCAACATGTAAGTAGGCTGTTTAGGTTTTCTTATTGGTAACGCCACGTAGCGCTCTGTATGAAAAATGACTGGCTGTGCTGTGTGCAATCTGTGGCTAGTTTGCATTGTTGTCTGCCATTGTAGCGTTGGGCAGTTGGCTGTTAACAGCGCGTAGCGTTGCGCAGTTGGAGGTGAGCCGCCAGCAGTGGTGGATGTGGGGAGAGAAATGGCGGAGTTTTGAAATTTGTAAGACTGGATGTCATGAACTGCTATGTATATTATGATTTTTCAACACTATTAAGGTAAATACATTGTTTGTTCTCTATTAATATCTTTCATTTGCTAACTATGCCTATTAGTAGTTAGTGCCTTCCGTAGTTTGAATATTTTATTTAGCTTGCAGTAGTGGCGCTCGCTGTATTGTAGTAGTTCGAGTAACGAAGATTTTTGGTGAGGTAAGTGATTTGTGAAAGGTATAGGTAAACGTTAGTCAGGGCCATTCTTTTGTAGGGATTATTGAAAGTCAGATTGCGTTGCGCTAAAAATATTGTGTGTCAGTTTAAGCTACAGGTCTTGTGTCATTCAGATCATCATCTACCTTTGTAGATAAGTTAGTGAACTGATCTGAAAGTTCGGCTACTTTATCCGATAGTGAAATTATTTCCTCTGTGCGTTTTTCTGAACCAAGTTTCAGAGTGTCCATTTGTGTTGAAATCGTATCTACTGTGTCCTGTAAGTTATCCTGAGTTTTTGCAAGTTGCGTAACTGAATCGGTAGATGCAACTGAGTCAATTTTGGCTTGCAAGGTCTCATGATTTTCATGAACAATAATTTGCAGTTCTTTTATGGCTGCTTCGTGATTCTGTAATGCATTTTCATGACGCAAAAAAATAGGTTGGAAATGTTCACAAATTTGTGTTTTTACGTCATTACAGACTTTTAGGCATTTCGATTCAATGTTATGTAACTCAGTAGTTAAATCTTCACGTGTTTGTTCAAGTGTGGTGTCTAACTTCCGAAGATTTTGTTCCATTCTGTCTAACTTTTGAAGATTTTGCTGTGTTTGTCTCTGAGTTTGTTCCATTTGTTGCATTGATTGCAATAATAATGTATTAGTGTCTGGAATGTGTTTCTCTACGCTTTTTGGCAGCGCATTTTCACCGGCAACATTCACGTTTTGACAGGCAGAAAATGTGTCTTGACTCATTTGAGAAAACGGTGAGGACCCAAAACCTGAGTCTACAGTATTTGCAATATTGTGTTCTGTCATTTCGGATTCCTGAGGCGAGGTGTTGCCGACGGATCGATCGATAATGCTTCCTTGTTCACTAATTGTTTCACTGCCTATACCATTGTTTGCAGCCCTCTCCATTTCCCTATGCACAATTACCAAATTAGTACTTTGAACATTAGTTAATTCATTACTCTGCGGCGCTAACACACTGCTTTCGTCTTCACTGTCATTTCTCAGTTTACTTTGAAGCCTAGTATTACGTTTTCCACACGCCGTTATTGTCACAATATTTCACACGGCAACACAGAAAAGCACAATTTGAAGAGCAAAATAACAAAACACATTAACATAGCATTGAAAATAATATCTAGTTAATTGCAAGCGCAGCTGCGAAATACTTGGTGCAAATCTACATGCATGCCACAACTGTGTATGACAATGAAAAACTACAACTACAAAGGAAATTCTATCTATAATTACGCTCTAGCAATAAACAAAAGCTACACTAATTACACAAACTACAAGAAAAAATCAGAAGGTTCCAGTGAGGTATCCTCGGCTAAGGGTCTACATATGAAACGTCCCCTTACTTAGAACAATTATAGATAGCAGTCCATGACATCCAGTCTTACAAATTTCAAAACTCCACCATTTCTCTCCCCACATCCACCACTGCTGGCGGCTCACCTCCAACTGCGCAACGCTACGCGCTGTTCACGTCCAGCTGCCGCTGCCCAACACTACAATGGCAGACAACAATGCAAACTAGCCACAGACTGCACACAGCACAGCCAGTGATTTTCATTTCATACAGAGCGCTACCTGGCGAGATATGAGGATATTATGAGATATGAGGTTTGTTGTGGGTTGGCAGGAGAGCCAACACCGGGATACAAGAGGAAGCCGAAAGGCACGCGTTTTAGCTCACGCAGGCTGGCGTGAGGTCTGGAACAGGTCAAGGAAATTAGAATTTAGAAAAAAAACGGACGTAGCTGGTGGAATACTTAACTTTAATCCATTAATGGTGAACGTTTCTCTTAACGATACATTAATCACAAGATCAATAGCAACTGATAATGGCGCCTTGCTAGGTCGTAGCAAATGACGTAGCTGAAGGCTATGCTAACTATCGTCTCGGCAAATGAGAGCGTATTTTGTCAGTGAACCATCTCTAGCAAAGTCGGCTGTACAGCTGGGGCGAGTGCTAGAAAGTCTCTCTAGACCTGCCGTGTGGCGGCGCTCGGGCTGCAATCACTGATAGTAGCGACACGCGGGTCCGGAGTATACTAATGGACCGCGGCCGATTTAAAGGCTACCACCTAGCTGGTTTGGTGTCTGGCGGTGACACCACAAGGTTATTATGATGATGATACAGCAGAGTGAAATACATTCCAGGTATTAGTGATTATTGACGATGATGATTAGGAATTATGATGCATTATTCGGGAGCCTATTTTTGTATAAGTTGATTTTTCAATCAATGAATATATTTCAATAGCTTGTATGTAGTAAATGGAAAGTGATGAACAGTCATATGTTTTGAAACAGTGAGTAACATCAATATGGTAAAAGACAACACAATTATTTTTATGTGAACTTTTTTGGATCATCAATTACATCTGCTTTGGCATGTTTTTCTGACACATTTATGTTATTTATGATGTTTTGTAACCTGCATATGGCGTACAAGTTCATTATCCTGTTGAAGTATGTAGTTCTTCTTTTGTAACTGACACCTTTTGTGTTCAGGTCAGATTATGACAGACATGATGTTATACATATATCGTAAAACTAATTTGTTTGTTTTCCATATATTCGACATAAAGACGTTTTTACATGAGTTACATGCCTTGTTGTGGCAGGGAAAGGAGGGCATCAGTGAAAAATGCTCCTATTGGATCACAAAAAAGGCGAATATGTTCAAACATCATAGACAGGAAAATATGGTACCAGCTGCCTCATTCTACTTTCTTCAGCACATTTCACGTTTTTCCCAAAAATTTTGTAATGCGAACATATTCGAGCATTTTCGCTCAGAGAGAAGGGAACAGTGGCAGAGGGAATGAGAAGGAAATGTCATAAATACCGGAAGATGGTAGACAGTTCTTATATTATAGAGAGGCAGAGGGAGACTGCAATGTGGTAGGGAGATGGTGTTGAGTAGAAGGATACTGCACCACAAATGAATTAAGATATTTATGAAAAGAACAAACCGGTTTATTAAAACACAGAAAATGATGCAAGGCAATCTCAGCAGCTACCCCCATAACCAATTAAATTAATTTCCACCTACGCAACTGGTAGCAGGTATTACATAACTTTCAGAAATGACTGAGTGAAATTAAAAATATTATTTTTCTGAGAACAACAATAAGTTAAAAAAATTGATAAATGCTTAGCACAGAGGTCTCATCAGTTCACGAGTCTATAAAATTAACCTGCATATTTCACATTACAAGTTTCAAAAACGTATTGAAAACAGCTAGCAGCTCATTAACACCAGCCATCTACTATCACGTGACTGTCGGCAGATAATTAGAAAGAAGATAACTGGTTCCGAACAAGCGGAATAACCTGACAACATTTAATTCAAACTATGATACAACTGGAAAGTGCAGAACCAAACAATTCCTCTTTCTTCACTTAAGTACGGATGGCGATCGCTACTATAGAGATAGAGACTCTCAGTAAAGGCATACATCATACTCAGGCTTCTTCAGCTGGACCCACAATATAAACAAGAGATACAACAAGATATCCTATAACATACGAACCACTAAATAACAATTTGCATCAGCAACACAAATAGACACTGTGAATAAACTTGAGAAAGGCGAACGTCGCGCATGTAGCACCTACTTCCAAAATAAACAACAAATCTTAATTACAGATAAGGCAAAACTTAGTCATACACATCGAGCACATCTATGAAACTGACAGTGAGGAAGAGAGAAGTTGTGACAGCGAGAAGCGACAGCACCAGTTGAAGGGAAGGAATGTGATAGTAGCAGTAAGGGAGACAGTAGACAGTGACAATTAGAGAAACACAAAGAGACGATCACAATGAGTTAGGGTGAATCAGTGCGTGAGAACGGACGAGTGGGAGTGGACGTGACTAAGCGACTTACACCGATGAACTACTGGGAGTACGCGAGTTACACTTATGCAATCTTGTGGCAGTGAGACGAGAGTTGCACGTTGAAAACAGAACGAATATGTTCGCAAGCCAGAATTCTTCGGAAAACTTTGAAAAAAAAACAAAGAGAACGAATATATTCACGTGCCAGAATTAATCGTCAAATTTTGAAACCTGCTGAGAAAGGTAGAATGACGCAACAGGTACCCCTCTTTACACTCAGAGTCTGTCACACAAGAACAAATTCACCTTTTATGTGCTCTGGTAGCAGCTTTTTCCGCTGGTATGGATACATACACTGAAGCGCCAAGGCCGGCCGGTGTGGCCGAGAGGCTCTAGGCGCTTCACTCTGGAACCGCGCTGCTGCTACGGTCGCAGGTTTGAATCCTGCCTCGGCCATGGATGCGTGTGATGTCCTTAGGTTTGTTAGGTTTAAGTAATTCTAAGTCTAGGTGACTGATGACCTCAGATGTTAAGCCCCATAGTGCTTAGAGCCATTTGAAACATTTGAAGCGCCAAAGAAACTGGTATAGGGATGCGTATTCCAAAACAGAGACATGTAAACAGGCAGAATACGGCGCTGCGGTCGACAACGCCTATATTAGACAAGAAGTGTCTGGCGCAGTTGTTAGGTCGGTTACTGCTGCTACAATGGCAGATTATAAAGATTTAAGCGAGTTTGAACGTGGTTTTATAGTCGGGGCACGAGCGATGGGACACAGCATCTGTGATGAAATGGGGATTTTCCCGTAGGACCATTCCACGAGTGTAGTGCGAATATCAGGAATCCGGTAAAACATCAAATGTCCGACATCGCTGAGGCCGGAGAAAGATCCTGGAAGAACGGGACCAACGATGACTGAAGAGTATCGTTCATGGTGACAAAAGTACAACCCTTCAGCAAACTTCTGCAGATTTCAATGCTGGGCCATCAACAAGAGTCAGTGTGCAAACCATTCAACGAAACATCATCAATATTGGCTCTCGGAGTCGAAGGACCACTCGTGTACCCTAGGTGACAGCATGACACAAAGCTTTACGCCTCGCCTGGGCCCGTCAACACTGACATTGGACTGCTGATAACTGGAAACATGCTGCCCGGTCCGGCGAGTCTCATTTCAAAATGTATCGAGGGTATGGACGTGTATGGGTGTGAAGATAACCTCATGAATCCAAGGACCGTGCATGTCAGCAAGGGACTGTTCAAACTGGTGGACGCTCTGTAATGATGTGGGGCAGTTGAAGTGATACTTCTAGATACGACTCTGACAGGTAACAACGTAATCATTCCGTCTGGTTACCTGCATCCATTCAGGTCCAATGTGCATTCCGATGGACGTGGGCAACTTCAGGAAGACAATAGGACACCCCGTACGTCGATAATTGCTCCAGAATGGTTCCAGGAACTCTCTTCTTGAGTTTAAACACTTCCGTTGGCCACCAGACTCCCCAGATATGAACATTATTGAGCACATCTGAGATGCCTTGCAGCGTGCTGTTCAGAAGAGTTCTCCACCTTCTCGTACTCTTACGGAGGTATGGATAACCCTACAGGATTCATGGTGTCAGTTCCCTCCAGCACTACTTCAGACATTAGTCGAGTCCATGTCACGTCGTGTTGCGGCACTTCTGCGTGCTTGCAGGGGGCCTACACGATGTTATTCAGGTGTACCAGTTTCTTTGACTTTTCATTCTATATTAGTGCACATTAAGCAATGTTAAGCCTAGCAACGCCAAGGATTTTTCCTTAACGCATATTGCAAACAAATAGTGGGAGGAGGGGGCATACTTTATACCTGCCATAAAAAAAGACGAACGTGTTGGGCCAAGCTTTTCTAAGGTACAAGAAGATACTAAAACCTCCGATCTTTTAATTCTGTGACTGACATAAGACACAACGTGTTTACTGACATCTTGAATTCCATACGTAGCATCGTTAAGTGCCGGACTTAAAGTGTGTTGTTGAATTCTTGTTCTGATTGCTTTGTATATGTCTGACATATTGGCACAGCCTTCATAACCCTGACATTTAGTAAAAAAACTCACTTTTCATCTACTGCTCTTAGTATTTCTTTTTCTGTGAATAACCAAATTTTTTGTTTAAGCTGTATTACTGAATTGCAGTGTTATCGTCATATTCCGAATAAATTGAAGCACGTATCTTCACCCGTTCTAATTTTTCCTTAGTTATGAATAAATACTGGCGTCAACTGTGTTTTTATTGCACCACGAACTGAATCCAATGCATGCCTTCAGAAGTGCAGTTTCGTGACACACTATAATTTTGGTTAGCGACCTCCCATTTCCAACCACTTCCCTCCAAGCTGAAGGATTTTGTCAAGCAAAGAACCTTTTACGTTCATCATTTATTTCCAACTGATGATCTGCACAATCGTTTGAATATAGTCTACGATGTTAAGATGCCTAATTATATTGATGACGATTTTCCTACCATTTTCTTTTTCGTCTTGATAACTGCTGTTGTAACGTTTCACTTCAGAACAGCACTCACTTGTAACTTCTGTAACTGTTGTGCTAACTGAGCGGACTGCCCATTATTGCACCATTACGTCTTATTGGATAATTGGCAATGTTGCCGAATAAAGGTATGACAAATGTTAAATATTCAGAAAAATGATGATTATGCAGTCTCTGGTGACGTAACCATCAAGAACGGATAATGTTCTAGCTAATGTGATATTTTCTTATACAGTTTCGTTTTTGCCATTGTTTTGTAGTAACTAATATGTTCCACACTTTTGTGGGGTTCGAGGAACATGCTGTAAGCAAAGTGGTACCAGAGGCGGCTATGACAAGCATTGTTCACATACTCTGTGCTAAACTCTATATAGCACTGACAGATTCTGCGAAACCGTGTTGATCTGACTGTTTCTGTGCGTTTGACTTTACTGTTTATCATCTACATATTTTTATGTTTATATCTGTATATATTTCAATTTTTATTGTAATTCTAATTCTTAATAAAATAACATAATCTTTCACTTTTTGCGGGCCTCTAAAGTAGGAGGACGGCCTGCTTGCAGGCTCTAATATTATACACTAGCATACCTGCACAGGCAGTACGTTTCCGAAGTCTATTCAATCTGAAATGATTATTGGGGGTAACCCTGGAATCAAAGCGACTCACTGCCCACGTGTCTGCCCACACGAAGGTCTCTGTGACAGGTCCTGGCACGCAAGGGCTGTCGCACTAGTGGGTTTGTATTATAAAGTGAGTTACTGTAACGAATAGCCCGAAAATGCGTAATCGTAACATTAATCGTTTTTTGGATATTAAATTATTTATCTTGATTCAACGTTTAATTCACTAACAAAATGCTAGTTAAATCTGTATCAGGCACCGCATACTTTAAACAACTCACATACACAGTGATTGCAAGAGGGAGCGATGTGATCAACACTTTACTAAAAGAAAATTACGCATTCATGAATAAGAAAATGAAGTAAAAGATTCATAAAACAGATAGTTTTAATTTATTGGATAAAGAAGAATCAGCAAAGATTTATTTGCGAACAGAACTAAAAAATAACTCACTTCACGTACCAAAAAAATAATCGTTACATATTAACATTCAGTGTAATACACATTCCTTCTTAGGTAATTGGCACATATGAATTTGTTTGAAATTTCGGTAATACCAATATCTTCAGTAATTTCTTTATGGACACGCAAAACTGCCAAAGTATTCAATATTTATAGTGTTATTGTTGACTTAAAAATGTTTTCAGTCGTCTAAGTGCTACAAACGATCGCTCTGAGATACAAGAAGTAACAGGTATAGTTACAGTCTTCCTAAAAAGCTTCACAAATTCTGTGAACATTCCACTCATGGGAGCACTGTTTCCTCTAATTAAAGTATTGTGATGTCTGATAACTTGACCCCTTTCTCCTTTCTCACTCTGCACAAATCTGAAAACATGTACCTTTGCAATGTTAGCTTGTCTTTCTCAAAACCTGCCCTATAGAACTGCAAGACTCGATCACCACCAATTTGACAGATAGGAAAAGCTTCAAGTTGTAAGATAACATATTTTCGTGCACTTCTCCTCCGGTGTTTGATACGTATGAAGATCGCTACCTTCGTCGTGGCGTTTTGGCATCTTCCTTTTGCTACGAAAAACTGTTTCATCTGTGCTATGTTCCTCCGCTTTCCTAATGGTTTCATCCAACAACTCAAAAAATACCTCCCTTTGTGAAGCTGGACTTGCAGATAATATTTCCACCATTGTTTCGATTTCTCGATATGACAATAATTTCTTCTGAAAAGAAGAATGAAGTTGCTCAATCCTGCCGAGAACTGAAATTAACTTTTTCAGGGCAATAAGAAATCCGAATTGACATAGATTTGAAAAATATGCACTACCTTTCCCACCGACTTTACTTTTTTCTTCTGAAAGATCTTCCAGTAATTTCAAGAGAACTTCGTAACTACTTTGCATTGATTTTAGTGATTGTACCCTCGTAGGACTAAATGGTCCCACAGAGAGTCTGTGAACGTTTCTTACATCATCATCTTCCTTGTCTTCTTATTGAGATTGAATCACTGCTAGCGTCTTTGGCGAATGTCTTACAAATGATAGTGTAATATCTCTTTATATTCGATGAATTATTCTCATACAATTCTACCCTTGAATGACGTTTACTAATTTTCTATCTTCATACTTGCAGAATCCATGCGAAAAATAGTTTCATAAAATAGCTATGCCATGAGCGCATAATTATTCTTTGTAGTACTCTCTCTGGGGGTTGTTATAAGAAATAAGCTTCCGAGATTGTCTTCGTGCCAATTAGCCTGAGTTTGGTTTGAAGAATTGTAATCTAAATACTGAGATTTATGACAAAAGATAACTGAGACGAAATGTACGATTAAAAGGGAAATATATGCATATTGCTCCTTCATACAAAAGGTGTGTGTTTGACATTTGAGAATTAATGATATTCATCGATATACTGCGTAGTTGTTAATCAGAAGGGAACTTCCGAAAGACTGGATACGACCCTGCATTTAATAATCCAAGAGTTCCATTACTTCTTCGGAAGGTTAAACTTCATCAAAGCCAAATATCCGCTTGATTTGAGGTTTCCCGACCGATTATACAACGCTCCCAAATATACGAGGCATTTTATTTGTACAGATTGGCAGACTGCCACAAAGCACGAGCCTGCAGAGAAGAAGAAACATCGCCTGATTTCATTCTAACAAGTAAAATTTCTCAATCATCTGAGTGAACGAGCTATGACTGTGTTTCATATTATGAATGACTGATTGCTGGAACGAATTGATAGCTACATAATCACGTAGATAGGAGGAAAAATTACAGTGGCGCCAGTGTGACAAAACTCTCTTGGATTGTTGTATAATATAAGTATTTTTTGTTTCATGAAAACCAACGAGAACGAGAGGTAACGAACCTAAAGTGAGATACGGGGCCCACAATAAAAGATTGCTGATACCAAGATACGATTTAAACTATTGGACAACACCGGGACTACAGAACAAGGCCAGAGAAATCTCTTTTTTTTTATCCTGTAGTTAAAATAGTTTGAAAACAATTTAGAAAGAACTTTGGTTCAGATAGAAGTTAGATTTTTGAACTGTATATTGTGTGATTTTCGTATCTGGACATTGAACTTTATACCATCTGTGAAGTAATTTGAATGTTAAGTGTGTCTACGACAGTAAATTTGAAACTGTATTTAGTGACTAGAACCTGATGTTGACAGTTATTTAATGGTATTGACTAGAGCGGCATTTAAAATGTCATTGAATCAGCAACGAGACGTGCAACAGCCTTCAGTTATTTGCGCAGAAGCAGAGGCCACGGATAGCTATTCTGAGACTGTTGTGGCTAGCGGTAGCAATATAAATAATCCCGTTGGTTCAGAAAACATTCATACAACAGCTGATCAGAGTGTTGTTGACACATTAGTTGTTATTATGCAACAGTTGTCTCTATTAGCGGAAGGCCAAGCGGAGGTAAAACGAGACTTATCCGTTATACAAAATGAACTCCAAAATCAATTAGCCGAAAATCAAACAGAATTACAAAATCAATTAAGAGCAACCTTTACCGAATTTGATCAGAGATTAAATACCCAGACACATGAAATAAAAGAACAGGCAGAAAGGACCGAACAGAATCTTATTGCTCAAGTTGAGCAGGTCCGCCAACAATGCCAAGAAAACAGTAGTAAATTGAAAGCAGAACTAACCGAATATGTATCCGTCAAAATTGACACGATACAAAAACAAGTAGAACTGTTTCCTCAAGTAATACAAGCTCAAGAGCACATACAGTGTTCCGTAGCTATGATACCAGAAATTATAGGCTCAAATGGCTCTGAGCACTATGGGACATAACATCTATGGTCATCAGTCCCCTAGAACTTAGAACTACTTAAACCTAACTAACCTAAGGACATCACACAACACCCAGCCATCACGAGACAGAGAAAATTCTTGACCCCGCCGAGAATCGAACCCGGGAACCCGGGCGCGGGAAGCGAGAAAGCTACCGCACGACCACGAGCTGCGGGCAACATTCTGCCCGATAGCATTTGCTAGTCGAGTGATATCGCCCTGTGAAAGAGCCTATACGACCACAGAGCTTGAGGCACTTGCTGTTATCTGGGCATTCAAGAAGTTTAATTATTATTTATATGGTTCGAATAAGATTGTGTATTGCGACCATCAATCACTAACCTTTTTGCAAACATGTAAATTATTACATCCCAGACTGTAACGTTGGACAATGACACTACAACAATACCAATTAAAATTATTCATGTGTCTGGCAACGAAAATATTATTGCGGATGCACTGTCGAGAGCACCAGGAGGTTTATCGCCGGAAATAGAATCAGTAAATACTTCGGATTTTCCAGTATTACTGTTGCAGGACAATATCTACAAGACTTATTATGTACATCTTTGTTGAGAGATGGGAAATTTACAACGAAAAGACCCTCGATGGAAGAAGATAATTCAGCTAAAGGAACAACAAAATTCAAGGCTAGTTTAGATCATTATAAATTAGTAGATGCAGTATTATTCTTCAGATGTGGGAAGGACAACAATCCACTGTGGTGTGTATGTATCCCGAAGGAATATTGGGAAAAATTAATTTGGTTTACCCACTTATCATGGGGACATTTTGGTGCAATTAAATGTGCCAATAAAATAGGAGCATACTGTTATTTTCCGAATATTCAGAGAAAAGTGCACCAAACGATACAAAACTGTTTACTCTGTCAAAAGGCAAAACCGGATAATAGAAGTAGTAAGCATGTTCTGCATTCAATTATTCCACGAGAGCCAAGGGCGTTAATTTCGTGTGATATCTGCGGCCCTCTCCCACGATCAAGAGGAGGAGTCAAATTAATTGTTGGATTCTTTGACGTGTTTACAAAATATGTAAAACTATATCCATTAAAGTGTGCTACTGCCAGAGCTGTTGTAGTCAGATTGGTGCGTGACTATCTTCCGCATGTAGGTTTACCGAAATCCATAATTACAGATAATGCCAGAATTTTTACCGGATTTAAATGGAAGCAAACATTAACACAGCTTGGTATTCGACAAATTTTGACATCATGTTACCATCCACAAGGTAGTCCAATAGAACGAGTTTTCCGAGAATTAAACCGATTTATGCCTACTTACTGTCACAGTAAGCCAACATCATGGGCTGATTATTTGTCAGAATTTGAACAAATTTTTAATAATCTGACACATACCTCAAATATCTTTACTCCAACAGAGCTTATGTTTAGTCAGATTGAAAAGAACTGCTGGATAAACCATCTGCCAAAGTATGAAGACCAGAATTTAAAATGGGAGGAAAAGATTAGACTCGCACTTGTCAATTTAACTAAAAAGGCAATACAACGGAAATTGACATATGATAAACGGATTCACCGGATTCAGACGTTTCATCTTGGAGAAGAAGTTTTATTGAGGCGATACATCCATTCCTCGAAACTGATGAAGAACATAAATAAATGGAATCTTATTTATACCGGACCATGTGTTATTGTAAATATACCAATACCTGGATCATACTTGTTGGCATATCCCGAATCGAGAAGAATAAAGGGATTATTCCCGCATTATGATATTAAGACATTTTTTGAAGGATCGTAGATCTGTGATACCAAATATGGAGAAGAATTTAGAGTGGAATTTGACTACGAGTCGAATGTGTAAATAATTATCAAGATGTTTATGTTGTCTAGGGGGTAAGAGACAGTGAGATTGCTTCTGTGATAGGTTAAGAGACAGTGAGATTACTCCTGTGATAGGTTAAGAGACGGTGAGATTACTCCTGTGATAGGTTAAGAGAAAGTGAGATTACTCCTGTGATAGTTTAGCACAAAATTTTAAGATAGGTAGAAGAATTTGTTAATTACTAGTGTTTGTAAATGTGGACTATGAGCAGAAGTCATAGTGATATACAATGAAAGTGCATATACATTTCCTCAAGACACGGCACTTATGTGAGAGTTGCGTGTGAAACTTGAACAGTGCGGGATATGTAGGTAAATACGCTGTGTGTGTGATGTGCGCTGTTCGCGCGAGAAAACAAATGAACTGTGAAATGAAGCAACAGTCGATAATGTCATTGCTGCAAACAATTGAAGAAACTCTCTGGATGCGCGAGAGAAAATTATTATAATTTTTAGATTTTTCATTATGCCTTCTCTACCAGGAGAATTAATTTAAGAATTTTAATTAACATTTTAAGAATAACAGTTTGTGTGTTTCATATTATGGACGTAATTGTTGAAATATGTTTCCATAAATGTTCATGAGAGAATGAAGAAGATTCTGCGAGTGGATGATTTGTTAAATGAACATACGTAATCATTAATGATATTTATTTGTAGGTGGATCTATAAATCAATTAACTATAGGAATAATGAAAATTTTTCAGAGAATTTTTTCTAGAAATTGTTCCTTTTGTGGAGTCAGTATCATATGCTTTATTTTTCATCAGGTGTAAACTTAAATTTTATCCATAATTTCGCAATTGAAAGCAAACCTCGGGCAGATTCAATGCTCTACTTCCACCTGCACTACAACAAAACGAAGATTAGAAAAAAAATTTGAGAGGAATACATTTGATTTAAATGCCCACACTCTACTTGGCAAGGTTTTGGACAATCAGCAGTTGTAATACAAAACAACTTTGGTATCGAGGACTACAAAAAAATTCGCGATTGTCAGGACTGATGGATGTTCCAGTCTAGAACAGATGGAAGAATATAAGAATCCACTCCGATTTTGAGTCCAACGATGAAATATGGACTTCGTTGCCTTAATCCACTCTCTTCCAGGGATTTATTCAGTCAGAACCTTTTCTTATTCCACTTTAAACCTGTTCCATGTTCACGTCCCTGACCATCTGTTCCTGAGATCATCTTGCTGTTTCTACGGCAAATCACCAGCTTCTATCCTGTACCATAAGCCATCGCCTGTCCTTCGTGCCGCCTCCACCAAACGCTGTACGTCGCCTACCCGCTGTCCGTACCCAGTGTTCCTGCTCCATCGACTTCACAACGAGATCGCCGGCTACATCGTCGAAAGAAGAATTTTGAAATTTTTTTTGAACAATATTGTAAATTTTTTTTTTTGGCTATGAGGCACTTTTCCTTCGATCTAATCTAAGGAGCCTCTATATTTTTCAAAATTACTGGATTTAGGCTTTCCTAACTTCTTAAATACCTGAGCAGGCGTCTATTCTTCCGGATTTTCCAGGGTTTCCCTGTGAAGGCCAGTTCCCAAAAGGGTAGACCTTTTTCGTAATTACACCAATGTACATCTTCACTGGTTATGTACTCGGGATGCGGGTATACCCCGGTACATGTAAAAGCTACATCTTAGGTATTCTCGTAACTTACTGTCTTAACATGATATCCATGCTCTCAATAGAAAATTCTATTAATTCAGAATATTCCCCTTTTGAATAAACAACCCAACAAATTTTTCCTGTTAGCTCGCAAAGTGTATTATCATTAACTTTGCTCGCTGCGAGGGGCAATTGTAATATCTCTTTATATTCGATGAATTATTCTCATACAATTCTACCCTTGAATGACGTTTACTAATTTTCTATCTTCATACTCGCAGAATCCATGCGAAAAATAGTTTCATACAATAGCTATGCCATGAGCGCATAATTATTCTTTGTAGTACTCTCTCTGGGGGTTGTTAGAAGAAAAAAGCTTCCGAGATTGTCTTCGTGCCGATTAGCCTGAGTTTGGTTTGAAGAATTGTAATCTGAATATTGAGATTTATGACAAGAGATAACTGAGATGAAATGTACGATTAAAAGGGAAATATATGCATATTGCTCCTTCACACAAAAGGTGTGTATTTGACATTTGAGAATTAATGATATTCATCGATATATTGCGTAGTTGTTAATCAGAAGGGAACTTCCGAAGGACTGGATACGAACCTGCATTTAATAATCCAAGAGCTCCATTACTTCTTCGGAAGGTTAAACTTCATCAAAGCCAAATATCCGCTTGATCTGAGATTTCCCGACTGATTATACAACGCTCCCAAAATTACGAGGCATTTTATTTGTACAGATTGGCAGACTGCCGCAAAGCACGAGCCTGCAGAGAAGAAGAATCATCGCCTGATTTCATTCTAACAAGTAAAATTTCTGAATCATTTGAGTGAATGAGCTATAACTGTGTTTCATATTATGAATGACTGATTGCTTGAACGAACTGATAGCTACATAATCATGTAGATAGGAGGAAAAATTACAATAGTAATTCACGAAGAATCATCAGAAGGTCTCGCACATATGTAATACCTTGTATCGCATCTTGTACAATCGAATTCAAAATATGCATCGAACAATGAACAAATTTATTTCTCTGCTATAATTGAGTAATCCTAATTTGTAATCCTGTTAAATATCCACTGGCATTGCTCTCACCGTCATAACATTGACCACGACAGTATTTTATGTCGAGAGATAAATTTCTTATGACATACTGAATGACTTAACTATCCCTGCCTGCAGAAGTAACACCTGCAGACGGAAACACTATACTCATGTGATTCTTCAATTTCTCCAGGCGTATTTTATAACGAAATAAATCTCGCGCCAATTATACTGGTATCAAAAGCTTTTTTACGCACACTACAGAACTTTTTGTCCATTTATTTGTCGCAATACATAAAAGAAAATGCGTTTTTGCGTCCTTCATGCTATGACCTGTCAAACGATTTCTTCACACCACTTGCTGAGGTACTACAGGAAATGGCAGAAGATACTCTCTCGGGTTCCTTATTTTTGGACTGAACATAATTTTCACTATTGTATGTGCTAGTGATATCCACCTGTGACAATGAAAACAATCATATGAAGAATGTATCCATGGTCACTAGGTAACTGTTCGGAATCAAATGTATGTATAGAAGCAATACTCAATATTGTGTTAGAGGTTCCCACGTGTGTCCCATAATCGCGCATCGTTTGAAAACTGCGAAAATTTTTGCCTGGCGAAGAGCTTTTGCTCCACGCATTCTATCAGTACATCCTCTTCTTTTTAATATGTATTAATGTGGTAACTCCCCTTCAGTCTACAACATAGCTCATGTGTGCTTCAAAGCTATTATCTCAACAAAAAAAGATAACAGTCCAGATTGCGTCGAGTTCTACTGAGAGCTTTAGCGCACCCACATCACTGTGATGTCAAAAAAAAAAAAAAAAAAAAAAAAAAAAAGACTGTTGAGGAGGCGCATTGTAGCGCGTCACTTAAAAGGAAACTTGAAAGTAGGCTGAAAAGACAGGATTCCATTCACAGTATAGTGCGACTGTTTTTCTGGCGAGAGTCTTTGACTTGGCCAGAGAAACGAAAGGAAAGGGGGAGTGTGCTGCTTGGTTGCCTTTGCATTAAGACATCTGAAAGAGACAGATGTGTTATAGAGGTAAGAGATTTTATTGGTTTAATAGTTCATTACTTTTCGATAAAGGCAACCGAGAAATTTTTGTTTTATTTTGTTTTTATCAAATTAAAAAATTTGGGGGTGCTGCACACCAATACGTTTATGTACACCATGTGATCAAAAGCATCCGGACACCTGGCTGAAAATGACTTACAAGTTCGTGGCGCGCTCCATCGGTAATGCCGCAATTCAATATGGTGTTGGCCCTCCCTTAGTCTTGATGACAGCTTCCACTTTCGCAGGCATACGTTCAGTCAGGTGGTGGAAGGTTTCTTGGGGAATGGCAGCCCATTCTTCACAGAAAGCTGCACTGAGGAGAGGTATCGATGTCAGTCGCTGAAGCCTGGCGCTAAGTCGGCGTTCCAAAACATCCCATACGTGTTCAATAGCATTCAGCTTAGGACTCTGTGCAAGCTGGTCCATTGCAGTTGTGGTGTAACCACTCCGACACTGATCTTGATTTATGGACAGGTGCTCGAACGTGTTGAAAGATGAAATCGCCATCCCCGAATTGCTCATCAACAGTGGTAAGGAAGAAGTTGCTTAAAACATCAATGTAGGCCTTTTCTGTGATAGTGCCATGTAAAACAACAGGAGGTGCAAGCCCCCTCCATGAAAAACACGACCACACCGTAACACCACCACCTCCGAATTTAACTGTTGGCGCTACACACGCTCGTAGATGACGTTCACCGGGCATTCGTCATACCCACACCTTCCCATCAGATGGCCATACTGTGTATCCTGATTCGTCAATCCTCACAACGCTTTTCTACTGTTCAATCGTCCAATGTTTACGCTCATTACACCAAACGAGACGTCTTTTGGCATTTACCGGAGTGTTGTGTGGCTTATGAGCAGCCGCTCGAGCATGAGAGCCAAGTTTTCTCACCTCCCGTCTAACTTCAAATGGTTCAAATGGCTCTGAGCACTATGGGACTTAACAGCTATGGTCATCAGTCCCCTAGAACTTAGAACTACTTAAACCTAACTAACCTAAGGACAGCACACAACACCCAGCCATCACGAGGCAGAGAAAATCCCTGACCCCGCCGGGAATCGAACCCGGGAACCCGGGTCCCGTCTAACTGTCATAGTACTTGCAGTGGATCCTGATGCAGTTTGGAATTCCTGTGTGATGGTCTGGATATATGTCTGCCTGTCAGACATTACGACCCTCTTCAACTGTCGGCTGTCACTGTCGGTCAACAGACGAGGTCGGCCTGTACGCTTTTGTGCTCTACGTGTCCCTTCATGTTTCCACTTCACCTTCACATAGGATACAATGAAAACTTGGCCTACGGACGTATGACACGAGCCGGCCGAAGTGGTCGAGTGGTTCTAGGCGCTACAGTCTGGAACCGCGCGACCGCTACGGTCGCAGGTTCGAATCCTGCCTCTGGCATGGATGTGTGTGATGTCCTTAGGTTAGTTAGGTGTAAGGAGTTCTAAGTTCTAGGGGACTGATGACCTCAGATGTTAAGTCCCATAGTGCTCAGAGCCGTATGACACAAGTGACACCCAATCACCTGTCCACGTTCGAAGTCGGTGAGTTCCGCGGAGCACCCTATTCTTTTCTCTCGCGATGTTTAATGACTACTGAGGTCGCTGAAATGGAGATCTGGGAGTAGGTGGCAGCACAATGCACCTTATATGAGAAACGTATGTTGGTGTTGGGTGTGTCCGGATACTTTTGACCACATAGTGGATATGGATGCTCCAGACCAGGTGCATACTCGTCGTCGGCGAGCATGAGTCACATGGGCAGATATTAGGGCTATAAGGAGCGTGTTCCAAGACGTCCCATCGACGTTTTTGAAGGCGCTCTAGGATCTTCTTGGACGTGCGTCTACCTCATAGCACTGACACCACCAGATTACTGTGCATAGTGCGAGACACTGCTCTCCGCACACCTCCTTCATCCTGTGATACATTTCTGAAGCGTGTTCTCCTTCTGCGGCAAGGAATTGGTACCCACACCTTGTGCTGATCGGGAGGAATCCATCACGCAACGAGCTGCAGAAACAACTCTCCGGAAATGACAAAACTGCTGCAAAGCTATTACGTCTGCTTGTAGAACTGGGAATACCACCTCGCCATCTCTCAGCAACAGATTCATATACTGGGATTACATACAACGCCGCTACATCGAAGGTCTTCTTTTCATTAGGTCATATCTCATGTCATCGAAAAACTTGGATAATACTTTTCCGAAAGTCTAATCATTTGTTTCTTGACTCAAGCGTTCTATAAATTCATTTGAGTCGTCGTTTGCACACCACTTCCCCAAATGATTTTAGAAAGTCTGAAGGAACGTGATATAAGACTTCCGCCTTATTTGACATCGAGTATTCCGAAGCTCTGTCAAATTCTGACTCTGTCGTCTATATCTTCCATGTAGAGTTCCGTTTCTTCATTTATGCCGTCATCATACAGGCCTTAAGTGTACTCTATTCTGTCTGCGAATATTTGTTTCATGTACAACTTGAAATCCCATATCTACGTGCAGTAATCGCTGCTGCGTGTCCGATGGTGGATTAATTCCGAAACGCGTCGTATGAGCAACAAAGTCATTTCTTGCCTGATAGCTTACTTTTTCCATTGCAGATTAATCGCCCTGAATGCAGAATTACTGATTGTTTTAATTTCATTGTGGACATGTGAATAAGAAATGGCAAAAGAAATGTTTTTTTCGCCTCATATATTTAGAAATTAACCATTTTCGGATTTTTTACTTTACTTATACTGTGAAATCTTACTTCTTGCCAAATTTCATCATGGTATATCACCGAGAAGTACCCAATAGATTTTGATGGCTGAGGCTCCGGGTGACAAAATACACTCCTGGAAATTGAAATAAGAACACCGTGAATTCATTGTCCCAGGAAGGGGAAACTTTATTGACACATTCCTGGGGTCAGATACATCACATGATCACACTGACAGAACCACAGGCACATAGACACCGGCAACAGAGCATGCGCAATGTCGGCACTAGTACAGTGTATATCCACCTTTCGCAGCAATGCAGGCTGCTATTCTCCCATGAAGACGATCGTAGAGATGCTGGATGTAGTCCTGTGGAACGGCTTGCCATGCCATTTCCACCTGGCGCCTCAGTTGGACCAGCGTTCGTGCTGGACGTGCAGACCGCGTGAGACGACGCTTCATCCATTCCCAAACATGCTCAATGGGGGACAGATCCGGAGATCTTGCTGGCCAGGGTAGTTGACTTACACCTTCTAGAGCACGTTGGGTGGCATGGGATACATGCGGACGTGCATGGTCCTGTTGGTACAGCAAGTTCCCTTGCCGGTCTCGGAATGGTAGAACGATGGGTTCGATGACGGTTTGGATGTACCGTGCACTATTCAGTGTCCCCTCGTCGATCACCAGTGGTCTACGGCCAGTGTAGGAGATCGCTCCCCACACCATGATGCCGGGTGTTGGCACTGTGTGCCTCGGTCGTATGCAGTCCTGATTGTGGCGCTCACCTGCACGGCGCCAAACACGCATACGACCATCATTGGCACCAAGGCAGAAGCGACTGTCATCGCTGAAGACGACACGTCGCCATTCGTCCCTCGATTCACGCCTGTCGCGACACCACTGGAGGCGGGCTGCACGATGTTGGGGCGTAAGCGGAAGACGGCCTAACGGTGTGCGGGACCGTAGCCCAGCTTCATGGAGACGGTTGCGAATGGTCCTCGCCGATACCCCAGGAGCAACAGTGTCCCTAATTTGCTGGGAAGTGGCGGTGCGGTCCCCTACGGCACTGCGTAGGATCCTACGGTCTTGGCGTGCATCCGTGCGTCGCTGCGGTCCGGTCCCATGTCGACGGGCACGTGCACCTTCCGCCGACCACTGGCGACAACATCGATGTGCTGTGGAGACCTCACGCCCCACGTGTTGAGCAATTCGGCGGTACGTCCACCCGGCCTCCCGCATGCCCACTATACGCCCTCGCTCAAAGTCCGTCAACTGCACATACGGTTCACGTCCACGCTGTCGCGGCATGCTACCAGTGTTAAAGAGTGCGATGGAGCTCCGTATGCCACGGCAAACTGGCTGACACTGACGGCGGCGGTGCACAAATGCTGCGCAGCTAGCGCCATTCGACGGCCAACACGGCGGTTCCTGGTGTGTCCGCTGTGCCGTGCGTGTGATCATTGCTTGTACAGCCCTCTCGCAGTGTCCGGAGCAAGTATGGTGGGTCTGTATGTAATGTAAATGGAAGTACCTTTTGATTGCATTGCCCTCGGCGCTAACGTTTATTATACCACCATGGGACCATAGATCTTCGTATGGGACATATATTTCAACTCGATACTCCTACGCGTTCTTCAAAAACGGGTCTTAACAGACGGAAGGACGGACAGACAGTGAAACAACAAATGCCAAACATTTTCTTTTTTGTTTTGGTGGTATACCTGCAAATTTACCGTTTTAGGATTCTTTCATTGGTTGTTCTGTGAAACCTTACCTCTCGCCAACTTTCATGATTCTACGCCAAAGAAACGTAGCGAATAGGTTCTGATTAATGTGTTTGCGAGTATCAAAATATGTGACCCAAATGCCCGTAGCTTTTGATTCCACTGACTTAGAAGCTTATGTTTGTTACACCGTCTTGGGCCCATAGACCTTAGAATGTGACATAAATTTCAACTTGATATGTCTACCGTTTCTAAGGAAAAGGGTTCTTAACAGACGGACGAACAAAGTATCAGAGAAGAAATGACAAACAAATTTTTCTGTGATACAATTACAAATTTACAGTTTTAGGACTTTTTCCTTTCGTTGAACAGTGAAATGTTCCTTTCAACCAAATTTCTTGATAATAGGCCATCAGAATATACCCTACAGGCTTTGTCGAGTGGGTTTGCGAGTATTAAATTATGTAACATAAATCGCCGTATTTTTTGACTGCAGTCACTGACAAGCTTCAATTCCATACACCACCAAGGGATCATAGACCTCAGGATATGACATAAATATCGACTGGATACGTCCACCCATTCCTGACAGAATGGGTTGGTGGCCGAGCGGTTCTAGGCGCTACAGTCTGGAACCGAGCGACCGCTACGGTCGCAGGTTCGAATCCTGCCTCGGGCATGGATGTGTGTGATGTCCTTAGGTTAGTTACGTTTAAATATTTCTAAGTTCTAGGGGACTGACGACCTCATAATTTAAGTCCCATAGTGCTCAGAGCCACTTGAACCTGACAAAATGGGTCTTTAACAGTCGGACTGACAGACAGACAGCTAGACAACAGTGTGATATTTTAGGTGTTCCGTTTTTACCAATTGAGGCACGTAACACTAATGAATATAAAACTCGAATACTGAGGAATAATTTGAAGACGATGATTGTGCATAAACAGAGCGAAAAAAACAATTGACAGTTGTAACAGAAAGTACAGGGTGATTTCAATTAAACTTTCAAAACGCTGTAGAAATAGCACCAATGGTCAGAATGACATCAAATTGCAACGGGACATTATCCGAGAAGGTGGGAAGACGTATGGCAGAAGAAGAAAAATAGTGTGAAAATTGATTAATAGATGACACTGTATGTCTCAGAATACGTAAATGAAAACGACCCTATGAAATTGGTATAAACACGCCGGGATCACGTCTTTTCCTCCTATCGCGTCTGCGGCGTTCGCCGTTACTGTCTCAATGCAGGATGGCGCACAGCTAGTAAAGCTCTATTACAAGAATGATGACTGTCGCTCTGCGGAAGTTCCAGACACTGGTGTGTCTGAAAAAAGGCGTTGGTCCGATGACTGCCGTGGGTCTGGAAAAAATGATTCCGAAATTCGAAGAGATGGCTTCTTTTGGTGTGCAACCTGGTAGAGGGAGGAAACGAACTGATTCGACCTCAGTGGAAGTAGCGTCCACAGCTATGCAGGGGGAGACTAGTGGTGGTGTGCAAACGTGTAGTGCACGGAGAATTTCCCGAACATTGGGCATACCCGTGAGCATCGTGCGTAATGTCTCTGTTATCCGCTCAAAATTGCCCATGTGCACGAGTTGCTTCCTGTTGACCTGCCAGCAAGAAAGACCTTTGCTTTAGAATTTCTTGCTCACACTGAATTGTACAATGATTGGCAGTGGAAGATTTTGTGGATATCCGAAGCCCACTTCCATCTGACAGTATACGTCAATACACAGAATTGTCGAACATGGATAACGGAAAATTCACACGCAAATCCTGGAAAGATCTCTGTGTGTTGAGGGTTTACGGCATCATTTATCATAGGGCCATATTTGTTCGAAGAGGTATGTGCTTCCGGTTCTGTTACCTGTACTGTCACTGGCATGCGCTATGAGTGTCTTTTGCGCGACCACGTTATTCCAGATCTCCAACAGCGGGGATGTGTGGATGGGATCATTTTTATGCAAGATGGTAAACCTCAGCACATTGCAAATCCAGTCAAGCAGCTGCTGAAGTGCCATTTCGGAAATGCTAGAATTATCGGCCGCCATTTCCCTTACAGAGTAGCCCTCCCAATCACCTGATCTTAATCCGTGTCACTTCTGGCCGTGGGGCTACCTGAAAGATGTGTCCAGTGTTCCGATTGCAAACTTAGCTGCGTTGATGGCGCGCATTGTGCAACATATTCTGAACATGATCCCGGAAACTCTTCTATCGGTTGTGGGACATGCTGTTACTCGATTTCAAATTGTTGCAGAAAATGGCGGTCGGTATATTGAACATGTTTTGCGCCAGTCACCGGAAATTAATAAGCCGATTTCATTTTGATTGCTGCTTTTTATGCGGTTTTTGGCCTCAGGACAATTGAAAACTGATGTGCGTGATGCTTTGTATGCGGATTTTGGCCTCAGGACCGTTAAAATCCGACTTTTCCATCCGATGTGGCATGACCTTACCTTGGTGGATAGGCTCGCGCAACTAATAGTATTACACCTGTACATCCATGTACATTGAGTAGTACAATTTGTTTAACGTCAAACGTACACATTCGACTTAGTTGTAAGATTCATTTGATATTTGCAGTCGACCACTTAAATTATAATGCTTACATTTTTGCTACATTTTTGAACTATATATTTTTCTTCTGGCATACGTTTTCCCCCTTCTCCAATAACATTCCGTGGCAATTTGACGTCATTCTGACCAGTGGTGCTATTTCTACAGCGATTTGAAAGTTAAACTTTAATTATAAACACCCTGCATATGAGCTAAATTCAATGGCATGAAGAATTTCCCTACTGTGAAAATGTGCGTAATACTAAAACCATAGATTATTTGGAGTATACAAACAATCACGATAAAATTAATAAATACCAGGAAATGGAAAATGGGACTGGGTCAGGCCTTGTGGAAAGACTGGAAAATGGAGGATATACAGAAGTTTCAAAAATATATGGAAGTCAGATGCATGTAACTATAGACACATTTAGTTGAATGTGAATGTAACAGATAAACTGTTGTAAATTAATAACAATTTCATAATGTGGTCAAAGAGTCGTAAACAGTTCGTCGAGGCGTATATGGAATACACACACATCTGTCAGCAACAGGATAACTCATTGACAAATGATGGATATATCCAGATTCAATGTAAAACCGAACTGATTCAGAATTTAAGACAGCTACACATGGTTTCTATACAGCATTTTCAGACACACCAGTTTCTTTATTTATAACGTACATCCATTGTCATTTAGTAAGATATTCGCGCAGCTTAACATATTCACTACCAGAACCGGTCGCCATTCAAATAATATTGTGCTGTGATAAAACTACTATCACCAGCAGAGAGAACTGCTGATTTCACATGAGGATATACGGTTCTTTCACTATATAAATTTTAGGCACTCTAAATTGCTCAATGTGAGTGTGCCATCCTTGTGATCAGTTTATTGATAATTCTGAACGAACAATTAACTGGAAAATCATTATCAGCTCATTTTGATCAGCTTAACAGGGTACAACTGTGCACATGTAATTAGCTTTCTTGAAAATTTTATCTGTGTATATATTTCACCGAATGATCGCAAGGGAAAGTCCATCCTGTGGCAACGTAATGCTGGTGCAAGATCTTTAGTATGAGACCGCTATCGAGGTATGAGATGCGCCAGTTTGTGCAACGGCTTAGCTACACCTGTTTAGTGGAATGTGCTTTTACGTGTGTGTGCCCTCTGCACTCGCAAATTTGTTAGCGTTAAGTCACAGTCTGGACTGTGAAAATATTTTTGCGTTTTCGAACATTGGCAACTTTTCTTGAGTGCCGTTACGAGAACTTGTACCATTTTTCAGTAGTTAATTCTGGCCAGGACTCCATAATTTTTATGGGTTATTTACATTCAAGAGTTAAATTACTTTGTGGTTTCGATTCATTCTGTACTCAGAACTCAAAATATTGCGCTGATGACTGTAATAGCAGTTACAGTTTAGTCTGAAGGAACAGCGTGTGTGACACGTGTTGTGCAGATTGGAACAAAAGCATCCTATAACTGAAATTGTCATTCATACCAAATCATGTCTAATGGAAAAGTGACGAACTCAGTCCATTACTGAAGCTTCATTTGTAATTCTACACACACTAAATCTCACAACTTCACTGAGTTCAAAATGTTCCTGATCAGAATTGTATAAACGTAAAAATCTCTACTATTCTGTGCTTCTGCGTAATTGTATGTCACGTGGCGGCGTGAATGCGATGGGATATGAATGATTTGCAGTGTACATTCAAATCAAAAACGTGTGTACGTTCGAGGCCCGGTTTGCACTTCACATATAGCACATTTCCCGTCGCATTTTTGAGCATCTCGCTGCAATTAATGGTATGAACACATCAATTGGTTCCTGTGTTTAAACTGCGTCAGAGGAAGGATAGTTAGAATCTCAGTCCAGTATAAGTGCCTTATTATGTAAAAATGTTGCACGTAGTAATGTGCATGACCAATCAGCTATAAATTACCTATATGAGGAGCTTACCTGAGTAATTTATTTCTTTACCCATATCTGTGTATTGTAGACATAATTGAATAATATGATGGCCGGCCGCAGTGGTCTAGCGGTTCTAGGCGCTCAGTCCGGAACCGCGCGACTGCTACGATCGCGGGTTCTAATCCTGCCTCGGGCATGGATGCGTGTGATGTCCTTAGGTTAGTTAGGTTTAAGCAGTTCTAAGTTCTAGGGGACTGATGACCGCAACTGTTAAGTCCCATAGTGCTCAGAGCCATTTGAACCATTTTTGAATAATATGATGCATTGTAAATCTAAATAATGGTCCTGTCAGTTCGGTCATGCTAGCAGCCGACGTAGCCGTTAGCCAAATAATACGACCAGTCTATGGCCAGTGTGACTAAATACTAATAGTTTCCTAGAGCGCAAACATTTGTTAGTAGTGCAACGCATTGCTACAAATAATATCCCCACAGACGAGGTAATCTTCTGGCTGTTGTTTAGGAGCTAGAAAATTTTCATTACTATTTATCAGAGCAAAATATTTGCAGACGTTTGACGTCAGGTTGTATTTGCACATGTGCCTGCACTGCAAATATGTATTTATTGCTAGGAAATATTTGTGTTTCCGATCAAACAGAATTATAAACAGCTATCTAATTTCAGAACACCAGTTTATTCAGTGTCAAAATGGAATATTAACGTTTGCATGTTAGTTTTCAAATATGCGATGTGTACTTTGCTCTAACGTGGAGTGTAAGTGGTAATACCAACATACCAAATTACTCTTCTGTATCTGAAGTTTTCCATAACACATATATGAATACTTACATCTTTTCTTTGATCAATAACTGTAAAGTAGTAAGTCATGTGGTTGTTAACTTGGAGATACTCAACTTCCTTTACATCGCTTAATCAGAAAGGATTTTTTCTTGGTGTATGTGTACAGCTTTACACACTGATTGTTGATCTCGCTGGGCAGTGTATGCATGTACGTATATTATAATGATATTGTTTACTGTCTAATATAAAGGCGCATTAGACATGCCCTCTTACGGAGGCACTCGAGATTACGGATTCCACTGAGAGATGCCTCACTCATCGATTGAATGTGGGGTTGTTCAGTATTTGATTCCACAACGGCGCATTGAGTCCGGTGGTAAGACTCAACGTCCAGTGTTCATTAACATGCGATTCCCAGGCTGAAGTATTAAAACGTATCCGCAGTACCACTCAGTGACGTGATTACGTAAAACACTTAATCGTGAAGAAATGATCTATCTTTACATGAAATATATTCTCAGTTGTGAATATGGGCCATCATTAGGTGTATAATGGATTAAGAACAATTGAAAATTTGCGCCACACCAGGACTCGGATCCGGGTTTTCCGCTTATTAAGAGCAGTCGCCCTTAATACACTATCAGAGCGCACTTTAAAGGCAGACCCAAACTTCCATACGTCGTCAAGCACATGTTTTGTATCCCGACTGTCAGGTGGTGAGTGGTTCTGCTCCTGTAAACTGAAGGGTAGGCCGAATACAGGAAGCGAGCAGGAGCAGGTGAGGTAAAAATCTCTCGGCACTGTTCTTAAAAATTGTTTTACTATATCACAACAACATTAACGTAAATACATAATGTGAATACCTAAATTTTCACTGAGGAGAACGTAGGTGCGAAGCCGGATGTATCAAAACTCACAGAAGTTACAGAGGCAAAGTGTGTAGTGGCTCGCCCACTATGAAATACACTCCTGGAAATTGAAATAAGAACACCGTGAATTCATTGTCCCAGGAAGGGGAAACTTTATTGACACATTCCTGGGGTCAGATACATCACATGATCACACTGGCAGAACCACAGGCACATAGACACAGGCAACAGAGCATGCACAATGTCGGCACTAGTACAGTGTATATCCACCTTACGCAGCAATGCAGGCTGCTATTCTCCCATGGAGACGATCGTAGAGATGCTGGATGTAGTCCTGTGGAACGGCTTGCCATGCCATTTCCACCTGGCGCCTCAGTTGGACCAGCGTTCGTGCTGGACGTGCAGACCGCGTGAGACGACGCTTCATCCAGTCCCAAACATGCTCAATGGGGGACAGATCCGGAGATCTTGCTGGCCAGGGTAGTTGACTTACACCTTCTAGAGCACGTTGGGTGGCACGGGATACATGCGGACGTGCATTGTCCTGTTGGAACAGCAAGTTCCCTTGCCGGTCTAGGAATGGTAGAACGATGGGTTCGATGACGGTTTGGATGTACCGTGCACTATTCAGTGTCCCCTCGACGATCACCAGTGGTGTACGCCCAGTGTAGGAGATCGCTCCCCACACCATGATGCCGGGTGTTGGCACTGTGTGCCTCGGTCGTATGCATTCCTGATTGTGGCGCTCACCTGCACGGCGCCAAACACGCATACGACCATCATTGGCACCAAGGCAGAAGCGACTCTCATCGCTGAAGACGACACGTCTCAATTCGGCGGGCTGCACGATGTTGGGGCGTGAGCGGAAGACGGCCTAACGGTGTGCGGGACCGTAGCCCAGCTTCATGGAGACGGTTGCGAATGGTCCTCGCCGATACCCCAGGAGCAACAGTGTCCCTAATTTGCTGGGAAGTGGCGGTGCGGTCCCCTACGGCACTGCGTAGGATCCTACGGTCTTGGCGTGCATCCGTGCGTCGCTGCGGTCCGGTCCCAGGTCGACGGGCACGTGCACCTTCCGCCGACCCCTGGCGACAACATCGATGTACTGTGGAGACCTCACGCCCCACGTGTTGAGCAATTCGGTGGTACGTCCACCCGGCCTCCCGCATGCCCACTATACGCCCTCGCTCAAAGTCCGTCAACTGCACATACGGTTCACGTCCACGCTGTCGCGGCATGCTACCAGTGTTAAAGACTGCGGTGGAGCTCCGTATGCCACGGCAAACTGGCTGAGACTGACGACGGCGGTACACAAATGCTGCGCAGCTAGCGCCATTCGACGGCCTACACCGCGGTTCCTGGTGTGTCCGCTGTGCCGTGCGTGTGATCATTGCTTGTACAGCCCTCTCGCAGTGTCCGGAGCAAGTATGGTGGGTCTGACACACCGGTGTCAATGTGTTCTGTTTTCCATTTCCAGGAGTGTAGAAACAACGTTGATTGGTCGTCAAGTTGGTTGGTTGGTCTTTTGGAGGAAGAGGCCAAACAGCGAGGTCATCGGTCTCATCGGATTAGGGAAGGACAGGGAAGGAAGTCGGCCGTGCCCTTTCAGAGGAACCACCTGGAGCGATTTAGGGAAATCACGGAAAACCTAAATCAGGATGGCCGGACGCGGGATTGAACCGTCGTCCTCCCGGATGCGACTCCAGTGTGCTAACCACTGCGCCACCTCGCTCGGTGATTGGTCATCTACTCGGCATGAAATGGGTAGAATCTGCAGCGGCGCTCGTAGAGCTGCACAGTGGCGGCTAGAGGGTGCTGTCGTCGGTGTCTGAACTTGAACCTACGCTGTGGCATCGTAGCTGTCGATACTAGATCCTCCACCTCCTGAAACGGCGCACCGTCGTTGAGTAGGGCTTCCGATGGCGGGTGGAGGGACCCAGGGGCGGCGCAACTGAGGAGGCGGACAATGGAACTGCCGAGGTGTGCTGCCCTCCTGCGTCCCCGAATTGTGAGAGAAAAATGCCCCGTTGAAAACCTCCCTAGGAAGCACACCGCCACTGGGTATGCTCTGATGAGGAGGCGGAGCAACGACCTCCATGGGCGACGGCGGCGGCGGCGTTACGGCAGCCTCAGCGTCCTTTGGTTCCAGCACTGCGGAGGATGGCAGCGGTGGCGGCCACGGCGGTGGCTGGAGGTGGGGCCGTGGCGGATGCGGGAGGCGCCGGTCCGGTGCAGGTGACCGGACCGGCAGCGGGGCGGCGGCGGCGGCGCGAGCGGCGGAGGCGCCGGCGGTGGAGTCGTGGGCAGAGGCGGCGGAAGCCGCGAAGCCTCCAATTCTGCCGGAAAACAACCAGCGGCAGAAAACCGAGGAAGACACAAACGGATCTGGTTCCGGTGTCGCTTGACAGTGCCGGAGGGACCAGAAATGACAAATTAGGTGCGGCCAAGCTGGCGAAGAATACGCCGCTGTTTCCAGCGCTGCCTGCCAGAGAAAACGTGGTAGAACACCAAATCATGCGCCGCCAAGCCAGAACGATTCGAAGCAGCGAGAGAGCGCGGTGGCAGGTGGAAAAGCTGCAGGAGCGACCGATGGGCGCGGCCATGAAGCAATTCCGCTGGGGAACGGGTGCCGCGCGGCTGGGAGTTATATGAAGCAAGGAGAGTCCAGAGCGCGTTTTCGCGATAATGCGTGGCGCGCAGACTGCTCATCTGCGACTTAAACGAACGCACAAATCGTTCAGCCTCGCCGTTCGACTGGGGGTGGAACAGGGCGGAGGTTAGATGGCGAATGCCATTAGCAGTAGAGAACGCTTCAAACTTAGGACACAAAAATTGGGGCCATTGTCTGAGATAATAACTTCATTAAGGCTCTCAATGCAGAAAATAGATGTCAAAGCCCGAACAGTACTGGCAGACGTTGTAGAAGACATAGGTACAACAAAAGAAAAGTTACTGTACGCATCAATAACTATCAACCAGTGGGTGTCCCAGAAAGGACCCGCAAAATCAATATGAATTCGCACCCAAGGCGCAGTAGGAGTCGGCCACACAAAGAAGCGATGGCGGGAAGCAGATTGATGCTCCGCGCAAGAGCGACAGTAAGCAAGCAAATTCTCAATTTGTTTATCAATGCCGACCCATGCGCAGAGACAACGCGCTAATTGCTTTCTCCGCACTATACCCCAATGACCAGCGTGCAGGAATCGGAGGATCTCCAACTGCAACGAGCGAGGTAGAACCACACGACACTGATCATTGTCAGTTCGTAAAAAGATAACACCATGGTGTACAGAAAAGTTGTGACGGTACGCAAAGGAACGGCGAACGAGTGGATCATGAATCTGCATAGCAGACTGAGGCAATTGAGTACGAATATACTGCAAAAGAATTTTCAAAGAAGCATCGGCGGCTGTTGTGGAACCAATGCGACGAAAATCCACAGGAAAACCATCAGCTAGTTCCTCATCCACGCCCGGGTACCCGGGTTCGATTCCTGGCGGGGTCAAGGATTTTCCCTGCCTAGTGATGACTGGTTTTTTTGTGATGTCCTTAGGTTAGTTAGGTTTAAGTAGTTCTAAGTTCTAGGGGACTGATGACCATAGCTGTTAAGTAACATAGTGCTCAGAGCCATTTGAACCAGTTCCTCATCTTGCGAATCAATAAACATTCATGACAATTCAAAAGAATCAAATACTTCGTCAGGACCGATAGGTAGACGAGACAAAGCACCAGCATTCTCATGCTGGGCTCAAACAAAATTTCGTAATTACAGTTAGACAAAAACAAAGACCAATGTTGCAACTTTTGTGCAGTACGGGCCAGAACTGGCTTTGACAGGTGAAACAACGACGTCAAAGAATTATGGTCGGTGACGAAATAGAACTTGCGACCGTACAAAAAATCATGAAACCTAGTCACTCCATATACAATAGGTAAAGTATCATTCTCGATTGGAGAAAAGTTTTGCTGGGCAGAATTGAACAACCTAGACGCACAAGTGATCGCTCGATCGACAGAATTAATGAGGTGCGAGAGAATCGCTCCGATGCCGTGAGAAGATGCATTGACAGCCAAAACAACCGGTTTGGAGGGATCGAAAAGAGTCAAACAGCGATCACTCAACAAAGCAGATTTGAGCTTGTGGAAAGCAGCGTCACATTCCGAAGACCAAACGAAAGGAACGTTCTTACGCCGAAGGCGATTCAAAGGCTCTGCAATCTGCGCTGCATTTAGTTCAAATGTTCAAACGTGCGTGAAATCTTATGGGACTGCTAAAGTCATCAGTCCCTAAGGTTACACAACTACTTAATCTAAATTATCCTAAGTACAAACACACACACCCATGCCCAAGGGAGGACTCGAACCTTCGCCGGAATCAGCCGCACAGTCCATACTGTAGCGCCTTAAGCCGCTCGGCTAATCCAGCGCGGCCTGCATTTGGTATAAACCGAATATTATACGTAATTTTGCCCAACACAAACTAAAGTTATTTCAAGTTCCTGGGTGCTGGCAAGTCTCTAACCGCACGGAGATGTGATGGTGAGGGGTGGATAGCCTGTCTGTTAATCATACGTCGTAAATACTGAATCTCAGTTTGAAAAAAATTGCACTTCTCTCTGTTACACTTTAGTCCTGCCTGCAAAAGTGCAGTAAATAAGGCACCTAAATCCTGCAAATGTTTGTAACGGGTGTGACCTGATACAACTGTATCGTCCAGATAACTGGAACAACCATGGACAGTGGTACACAACTGCTGCAAGTAAAACTGAAAAATAGCAGGAGCCGCAGCGCAACCGAACGGAAAACGGCGAAACTTGAACGATCCAAGGTGGGCGTTAATCACAAAATAGCGCTGCGACTGTTCGTCGAGCGGAATCTGAAAGTATGCGTCCTGAAAGTCAATCGTGGAATAGATTTTTTCCGCACAAACCTTATCAAAAATATCTTCTGGACGCGGTATGGGAAACGTAGCTACTACTGTCTGGGAATTGACTTGAAGTCAGCACAAATACGGAGACGACCGTTTGGTTCTTTCACTCACTATAGGCGAAGCTCATGGCGAAGCAGAAACAGGTTCAATGACTACAATGTTCTGCAAATGCTTATGTTCAGCAGCTACAGCGTCGCGCAGTGCGTGCGGTACCGAGCGTGCGCGCTGGAAAATTGGCATGGCATTGTCTTTAACTACAATATGCGCTGCAAAGTCTATGGCACAACCAAGGCCATCATAAAAACAGTTCAGCAAAATAATCGCATAGTGCGGCAACACTGTCTGCATGGTCACTGGCGTCGATGCAAAGTGCATTATCCTGAATTGCGAGGCCAAAAAGTTCAAATGCGTCCATGTTAAAAAATGTTCGTAGTCTCACTAGAGAGGAGCACTTGGAAAGACACTGTATGGGGCGTTGCATCATACGTACCTAGCAAACTACACACGCCCAGTTCTGAGATTTCCTGTCCAGTACACGCAGTCAGCGTGGAATGCGAACGTAGAAGCGGGGGCGAACCAAGCAAGTCATACGTTGATTTTTTTCAGTAAAGAAACTGACGCACCAGTGTCCAGCTGCATGCGAACAGAGCGTCCACACATGTTCAAAGTCACAAAACGTTTCCTCGAATCATGATGAATGCGACAGGAAGTGTCTTGCAAAACGTGATTCACAAGACGAGCTTTTGACACACGTGAAGCAGAAGGCTTTGAAAAAATGGCATTAACGTCCATAGGCGGATGTGAATCATGATCACAGCGGTTTCCGTTGCTGTGACGCCCACGCGAGCCACGCGAACGGGAGACAAGTTCGGAATTAGAGTTTGTCTTACTGCACAAAGCTTGCACATGTCCTTTCCTATTACAAAAATAACACTGTGCTTGACGGAATGGGCAACTGTGCTGTGGGTGGGCACGAAAGCAGTTCGGACATGATTTCAGTTTCTTAGAGGGAGCCTGATTTGAACCATGTTTACGTGCGCGCGAGCGACGGGGCGTGGCTGGGACTGGGCGGGAAGGCACGTTTTGTGCTGCGCTAACAGTACACACACCCGAAGTCACGCCGAACGCGGAAGTGGCCATGTCCAATGTATCTTTTCTGCCTAGCAAGTCCAGTACTTCCTACAAAGATGCGTTTTTAAATTTAAGGGTTTGCTCATGGATGCGGTGATCCGCCACGTTCTGCGCAATAGCATCTCTAATCACATCCGCATATGAGCGTCCACATGAGCTATTAGTCACCATCAGATGTTAGTACTTGAAGGTCCGCTAACCAAGGTTTATTGGACTGAGTAGCGCCACGCCGGAGCCGAAAGAATTTGTAGCACGCAGCTGTCACATTTACACTATCACGGAAGCGGGAGCTCTAAATATCAGTTACTTCGTCGTAAGTTTTAGTTTCTGGGTGGGTGATGGGAAACAATTTTACGAGCACACGGTATAACACAACACTCGCATTGGCAACGAAAAAGACAAGCCGCTCTGTACCCGGTATGTTGTATGCCACGAAGTGTGCCTCGAGCTGGGCGATGTATTCCGGCCAGCATTCAACGTCAGGATTGAACGCACGAAATGGTGGCTCCGTCTGTGACGGCGTCGGTACAGGCGGTGGCGTTGGAGGCGCCATAGTAGCTGCAGTTTGTAGTGTGACCAGTCCATTTATGGCAGCAAGCATCTGCGTTATTTGCTGAGCCTCAAAACGTACAAGATCGGACTGCGGAGCCTGTTCCTTTGGCAAAGCCATGGTTTAAGCAAAAGCAAACCTTATAGCGAATGGTGGAAGCATTCATACACCCACGCACACAGGCAAACTGACAAAGCTAAAGCAGTACCGAGCAAGAAAGACACATCCTCGTCGGCAATTTTTGTACCCCGCCTGGTAGGCGGCTCGTGGATCTGCTCCAGTAAACTGAAGGGTAGCCCGAATATAGGAAGCGAGTAGGAGCAGGTGAGGTGCTCTTAGAAATGCTTTTACTATATCACAACAATATTAACGTAAATACACAATGCGCATACCTAACTTTGCACTGAGGAGCTCGTAGGTGCGAAGCCGGATGTATCAAAGCTCATAGAAGTTGCACAGGCAAAATCTGTGTTGTGGCTCGCCCACTATGAAATAGAAACATCGCTGGTTGGTCGTCTACTCGAAATCACATGGGTAGAATCTGGTTAAAAAATGGTTCAAATGGCTCTGAGCACTATGGGACTTAACTTCTCAGGTCATCATTCCCGTAGAACTTAGAACTACTTAAACCTAACTAACCTAAGGGCATCCATGCCCGAGGCAGGATTCGAACCTGCGACGTAGCGGTCGCGCGGTTCCAGACTGTAGCGCCTAGAACCGCTCGGCCAGCCCGGCCGGCGGTAGAATCTGGAGCGGCGCTCGTAGACCTGCACAGTGGCTTGAGGGCGCTGTCGTCGGTGGCGGTGTCGTAGTGCCAACCTAAGAACTTGTACCTACGCCGTGGCATTGTATCTATTGTTACCACAACATGTCTACAACCTGCACTCGTACATCCATTTCATGTACATTTCCCCGCAGGAGAGACATTCCATCTGTAAGTCCGATAGCCCAAAGTAGCATTGCATCGTATTTCCGAACAGCACAAGTACAGCAATAATGTATTTATACACCGACATTGGACAAAGCGACTTTCAGTTAAAATGTCTCTCCTTACGGAAATATATATAATGGATGTACGAGTGCAATTCGTAGACACATCCTTGATGACATGTGGAAGTTTGGTCTGACCGTGAAGTTGCTCAGATAGCCTAATGGCAGGGCGACTGCTCGTGGTTAGTGGGAAATCTGGGTTAGAGTCCCAATCTGCACAAATTTCACTGTCGTCATTCCATTACACAGTTGATGGTTGTCCATATTCGCAATTGCGAATACATTTCAAGCATTTCACAACGACTGTACTCGCAACAGTGCCTGTTCCTTGGGACTTGCACGCATGTCCGAAAGAAAACTTCATCGTAGTTCTGAAAAGCACAGCCACTGCAATATCGTAGTGATCTATTTCGCTCCACTTTGATTCTTCAGTTGTATTCCTGTAGTGCTCCCTCTCCTTGTACTGGACCGTATAGTGTGTTCCAAACCGTTTTGAGTAGGTGCTATACATCCATCACGTGATGCTAAATTGTAGATAGAGATTACGAACCAGAGGGCGTAAATGAATACTGCTGTCGTTGTAGGATTATGAATAAACTTTGTGTTTGTGGAAATTGTTTGCAGATTACTCCTATGTCATAACAAGCGAATGCCCTCCACATCTACGTTCATGATGCTGTGTTCAAAAATATGCGCAGTCGCTAGTGACGTGTCTGTTGAGGACTTCACCACTGTGCACAGCTCTTAATGAATTGTCAGAAATGGAGAAAAACTCCTGTATACCAATTTGACGACAGATCAAGCTTCGACACTGAAATCGACATTAGCCGAGCGGTCTAGGGCGCTGCAGTCGTGGACTCTGCGGCTGGTCCCGGCGGAGGTTCGAGACCTCCCTCGGGCTTGTGTGTGTGTGTATTTGTCCTTAGGATAATTTAGGTTAAGTAGTGTGTAAGCTTAGGGACTGATGACCTTAGCAGTTAAGCCCCATAAGATTTCACCCACATTTGTACATTTTTCGACATTGTCACATGAGAGATACCACAGCCCACACTATAAGACGCTCGCAACACCTCAATTGATACCATCAAATTTGGTCTGCGGTCAGCATATCAGTATATTTAGTATACAGTGACCGTCACTCGCCATGAAAGATGGGATGGAATCAAGCAGGTGCTGACATCTCATGTACTGATCAAGCAAACATGCTGTTGCTTGTGGTCTTCGATACGTACTACACCGAGAGACTTTTCCAATGAGCTCAACGACTTGGCTGCGGATGCATGGATATCCCAGTTCAGCTGTCTCGTTCTGTTTCGGGCTCTGATGTACTGTAACTCGACACTGAGAGATTACGAAGTTTTGTCTAGTTATAATGTCACTTTGTCCAATAAAACAGTCTGTCCCTCAGTTTCAGGGTTGGATAGTTCAGTTACCATTCACAGGAATGTACATTCAACTAGCGGTACTGCATGATGAAGTCTCTGAGGAACTGAGAAACTGCGGAAACAAACAGCTCGAATCAAGTGTCATCCTCATTGGAAAAAAATTGTCACTTTGGAGAAAACTTCGTTCGAGTAGCAGGTTGGTTGGATGGTTTGGTCATCGGTCCCTCGGGTTGGGGAAGGATGTGTAAGCAAATCCGCTATTACCTTTCAAAGGAACCTTGCAGGCATTTTCCGGAAGCGATTTAGGGAAATCACGGAAAACCTAAGTCATGATGTGGACGTTGGCTTATACCGTCGTTCTCCCGAATACGAGTCCAGTGTGCCAACCACTACGCCATCTTGCTAGGTAGAGCGAGTAGGAAGCCTGGATGCTCGGAAAGAATTGTTCCACGGTATAATTTGAAAAAATGATACTGGTTGTGGCATCAATAAGCCCTGGTCAATTTGCGCACGAAGTGCTCACTTCGAAGGTTACAGCTGAAAGCTTCCAACATATTGTCAATATTTAACTTAAAGTTCAAACGAAGTTTTTAACCAGTTTCCCAATGATTTTTGTACCACATTTTCGAACGTGCTATATGACTAAAAAAATTAGTTACTGACGTTGTAGAACCATCGTAAGCACCATAGCCCTTTCGTCAATCATTTCTAACCGGCTCAGACACAATATTAACTGTGCACGCAAAGAAAATGACAAAATGCATTAAAACTTTGCCTTATAGGCGCTGTTTTTGTCGGGAAAACCTATTATAGTTGTCACTTCAAAAATTAGTAACAATAACCTGTGGCATGTACGAAAATTACGAAACTACCGTTTCAAGCTGCGTCTCAGAACCTACAACATGGCGCCCTTATCTGATTTCTGAAAAATGCTGGCAAAGACAGTTGGTGCATGCATTGCAAAGAGAATACGTTCTCTGCTATAAAAACAAATCATACAGGAAAGTGAACTAGTAGCACGAGTTGATAAAGTATCGATATGAATCGACAACGCCAGATGGCTATATGTAAGGACAAACGACATCCATTAGTGCAAGTCTGAGAAACGAATGTTATAACTTTCGAAATAGTAGTACAGGAGTGATAGAAATGGACAAGTGTAAATCACCACTGTAAGTGAAGTACAGGTTTTCCGGTCTCATATTCTGTTGTGAATCCTATAATGAAAGGTATAAAAGATTTTCCTTTCCTTATAATAGAACATATTTCTAGCCGCCTATATTCGCAGATGAACTTATTATAAATGGATAATTCCAACCAGGTGAATACGAACATGTCGCAAACGAATACTGAGATGTCATTGCAGACTGGTAATTTCACAGTACGAGAATCATTCCTGAATAAAGATTACTTGAAAATGTACTTGAATGCTGGAACCGTGAGAAAACGTGGACGAATTGCGCTGCTAAAGCATACAGCGGGCTGCACACTCAGATAATTTTCACCAAACAGCACTCTGAGATACCGACAAACGGCCAACGTCCAACTTGGTGACTAAGCCACAGCAATGCAGAGTCCAGAAGACAGTGTTAAACTTTCTGTTTTAGAGCATGTCGGATGAAAGGTGTGACACGCCAAGTGGCAGAAAGGTAACTGCTGCTGGCCGATCGGCTCAGTAGTCATGTGTTACTTTATAAACTAGTGACTTGTGCAGAATATGTGGAACCATGACACGAGGTGGCACAAATGGCGCCCATGTGTTTCAAAGCGTGGAGAGTACTGTGTCCACATCTGTTGCAATAACTGTTAAGGCGAAATGATTGTCAACCCAGATTCCATCAACAGATTATCGAGCACGGTATTGGAACAAGGCACAATATTTTACTAATGCACTGACTGTGCTTTTCCTTAACTGAGTTTGGGCATGATATCAAATTTATATGAAAATTAATTTTATTGATCATTTAAGTACCTCATATGCCCATCTGTACCTGCACCCCCTAGTGACGGCACGTGGATCCCCGCCCCCTACTCCTCCCCCCTCTGTCCTACTGGCGGGAATTTCGAATTTTGCCGGGAATTTTTGGTGAGAAATTCAAAAAATTGCTGAGAATTTAAAAAATGGCGAGAATTTCGTTTCCCCAAGACTGTGGTGACGTCACACCCCACCGCCCCACACCCCATCCGAGAATATATGGGATATTCAAAATGGCGGTGCCTTTTCCAGGACTCCAAACCTGGTTCTCCTGGGGAGAAAGCCCAAGTGGACCTTCCTACAAAGAGGAACTCTCCAGATACAGGAGAGGAGGGTTAGGGTAGTGTACTTTATTTATGTTTTTTTGTTTTTATATTGCAGTCTTTGATCACAATATGAATTCATAAAAAACATTTGACAGTATTGGATCACTGTTTGTACACGCGACCATGTCGCAGCTGGTGATACTTTATTACATAATTACTTGTTAATAATTAATTACACGTCTATATACATAGCCATATGCAAGAAGCGCCTAAAATCGCAATATAGCTTAAAAATTGACGAAGTCATACAACTGGTGATATCCTGCTGGGAAAAAAATTCACAATACCACTCGAAACTTGTGGCAGACGTTGTCTGACTCTACATAGGCCGATACCTTCACCTACAAGCTGCCGGAAAAGAGACGGAGTGGACGGTACTGTATTTTTGGCAGGAAGTATGTTCAGCTGACTAGATGTTGGTGTCAGACAGAGAGGAGTCTAATAAGTATATTACTTCTAATCATACGGCTGAGGATTGTGTGTATCACTGTGTGAAATCGGAGTTCGCTACTGACGCCTCCCGCTGCACTGCCCGGCAATCAAAAAATGACTCTGAGCACTATGCGACTTAACTGCTGAGGTCATCAGTCGCCTAGAACTTAGAACTAATTAAACCTAACTAACCTAAGGACGTCACACACATCCATGCCCGAGGCAGGATTCGAACCTGCGAACGTAGCGGCCGCTCGGCTCCAGACTGTAGCGCCCAGAACCGCACGGCCACTCCGGCCGGCGCTCGACAATCACCCTGCAGACCTTGTACTCGAAATTCAGGAAGGCTAATACATGCTTCCACAACTGTTGGAAAATGCTTCACTATTTTAATTACGCATCTAAATTACCGTGAAAAGAAAAACCAGCAGTCGAAATCAATAGCTTATAATGCAACACATGTACTGGGAATATGAAATATTATTGTAGTTGTGGTGTCACCGGCAGAAATCACACTTGCTAGGTGGTAGCCTTTAAATCAGCCGCGGTCCGTTAGTATACGTCGGACCAGCGCGTCGCCACTATCAGTGATTGCAGACCTGCCACACGGCAGGTCTAGTCTAGAGAGACTCTTAAGCACTCGCCCCAGTTGTACAGCCGACTTTGCTAGCCATGGTTCACTGCCTACACACGCTCTCATTTGCAGAGACGACAGTTTAGCATAGCCTTCAGCTACGTCATTTGCTACGACTAGCAAGGCGCCATATTCAGTTACTACGAATGCATTCTGAACAGATAAAGTAGTGAATCATGTACCGTCAAGAGCGACGAGCATCATTAATGGATTAAAGTTAAATATCAAACTACTTACGTCCGCTTTCTGAATTCTAATTCCTTGTCATGTTCCAGACCTCACGTCAGTGTAGTTCATTCCTCCTCACGCCAGCCTGCGTGATCTAAGACGCGTGCATTTCGGCCTCCACTAGTAACACGGTGTTGGCTCTTCTGCCAACACAACAGCAGTAACCCAACTATTACAAAAACCGACCCCAAAAGATACCACCAGGAGAGAAGGGCGGCAGCAGGACATGTGTTTGCCTCGAAGTGCGGTCATGAACTAATGAGATGCAGTATTACTTCACCCCTACCACCCCACATCCCTCGTTTTCATTGCTGTGGGTAGGGAAAGAGATACTTCTGGCAGTGACATACTGTCTCTGGTCTGCGACAATCAGTCACAGATGGATACAAGACAAGAACAGGATGCTTCCTGCGCGCTATTAAACGCATTTCTAAGAAATACTGCCTCCCCCCGCCCTCCACCCGTCCTGGAACAACAACAAAGTTCCAGAGAACTCTCGAGCTCGCTTTTTCAAACGTCCGCTGGTTGGGGAACCAGGCAGCTGCCCCTGCCGCCGGCCTCACACCACGCAATCCGCCCCAGCAGGCAGGCGTGGCCGGCTGTAGCCAGCGGTGGATGCGTTCGAGGCTGTTAGCACTGTTGACGCCGACTCTCACAATAGGCCGCGACGCCGGCGGGCCACAGAACAAAGATAGATAAATGACAGCTACCCCGGTCGCGAGCTGTTTGTCCAAAACTGCAGCTGCACCGCACTGTCACTGCAGCGATCGATTGCTTCCGCTGGCCTACGCCATTCTGAGAGGGAAGACATTTCACGTAACAGTTGTACTTAACAGGAAAGATCACTTTTTTTTAAAAAAAGACACAGACATGGCAATAGTATATTCCCTTTTTTCACGAAAGTAGGCAAAGTCCATTTTCCTTTAGTTCTATGAGCGATATCGCTATAATTTTCTATGTTCGACTACCCAATACAGTTTGTATCTTCCTCTGCCATTGCCTCCCATTATTATGGCATCCAATGATGCCAATAAAAGAAATTACAGTACTGCCACTGACTACAGATGAGCAATTTGCAGAGGTGTGTGCGTTATAGCGATACATCTTGCAGATGTATTAACTTATCTCACATTTCCTATATAAGCCCACACTGCACAAAACCGAATAAACTTCCAATATAGTATTTTGCTGCGAAAATTGCCGTTTACCATAGTACGTCATCGTTATTTCAAAACTGCTGTCAGAGTAAAGAAAAAGCCAGAATTTAAACTCCGAAGAAAAAACATCTATGCTAAGTGATTTGTTTCAGTTTGAAGGACAAAATTAGATGTCTCGTGAGCGTTCCTGGCGTGCAAATCACTGTCTAAATAAACTGCCATGCATGTGTATATTACAAACATTTAAGATACATAAAATAACATTAAAAGTAAAGTCTTTCAGGCCATTTGTTCACATGTAGGAAAAAACACGATGATTGTATGTTCGACAATAACAAGCTATAATTCAAAAGGACATTGTTGTTTTGTGCATTATGGCAGCACTCATTTCACCAAAGTCATTCTACCTCACACAGGCACTTGCATTTATGAAAGGTAAACACATATACACATTCGGACACAATGTTTTCACAGAACAACTCTGTGAACTGTTTAACTGTGCAAGGACTTTCAGAGACACATGATCATGTGTAAAAACCTGGTGCAGTGATTAATGTCAAAGTTTATTGAAACTATTCTATATGACTTTTGAACCCATAATTTTGTGAAAACTGTGTTGCCAAATGATGTAATGTGATCGGTCACGAACACTATATTTGTGTCACGGAATTTGATCGAATGTATTTGCACGAGCTCCTATGAACACTCATGTTGCAGTAGAACATTATAATTCTATGAGTGGTGTGCTATAATTATTAATTAAAAGTGTGATAAAATTATACAGTGTTGTTAAAAATTCCAGAAATAAGTGTGTGATCTCAAATTCTCGCTGATTTATGTGGACCAGATAATATATAGTGACAGTGTTGCCAGTTATTAGATTCTTGGATATCAACTCTGAGTCCGAATTTCTGAGGACAATAGATTCGTTGTTTCAGAATGGACTATCCATAAGAGCTCATCCATCTCTCACAGGCACAGAAATTAACTTTTCAATAATTATAATACCCTGTTTCGATACTTCCATGTCCCATCCTCGACCTGATTCCCATATCAACCCAACGGAAGGTTAAAATACATGTCCAACGCCCATTCCTGAACAAGTCATTCTGTGATCCTGATTCTAGTTGACTTCCCCGTCAACTTCATCATCTCAAACCTCCTATACACCAGTACGACACAGGAAGATAATGATTTCCTATATTTAGAAGATTGTAAATTCGGTCATACACTATGTGATCCAAAGTATCCGGACACCTGGCTGAATATGACTTACAAGTTTGTGGCGTCCTCCATTGGTAATGCTGGAATTCAGTATGGTGTATGCCCACCCTTAGCCTTGATGACAGCATCCACTCTCGCAGGCATACGTTCAATCAGGTGCTGGAACGTTCCTTGGGGAATGGTAGCTAATTCTTCATGGAGTGCTGCAGTAAAGAGAGATATCGATGTCGGTCGGTGAGGCGTGGCACGAAGTCGGCATTCCAAAACAACCCAAAGGTGTTCTATAGGATTCGACTCTGTACAGTGCAGTCCATTACAGGGATGTTATTGTTGTATAGCCACTCCGCCACAGGCCATGCATTATGAACAGGTGCTCGATCGTGTTGAAAGATCCCGTAGCCATCCCCAAATTGCTGTTCAAAAGTGGGAAGCAAGAAGGTGCTTAAAACATCAATATAGGCCTGTTCTGTGATAGTGCCATGCAAAACAACAAGGGGTGCAATCCCCCTGTATGAAAACCACGACCACACCGTAACACCACCACCTCCGAATTTTATTGTTGGCACTACACACGCTGGTAGATGACGTACACTGGGCCATCGGATCGCCATAATGTCTACTGTGATTCGTCACATCACACAACGTTTTTCCACTGTTCAATCGTCCATTATTTACGCTCCTTACACCAAGCGAAGCGTCGTTTGACATTTATTGGCATTATGTGTGGCATAAGAGCAGCTGATCTACCATGAAATCCAAATTCTCTCACCTCCTGCCCAACTGTCCTAGTACTTGCAGTGGATCCTGAAACAGTTTGGAATTCCTATGTGATTATCTTGATGGATGTCTGCCTATTACACATTATGACTCTCTTCAATTGTCAGTAGTCTCTGTCAGTCAACAGACAAGGTTGGCCTGTACGCTTTTACGCTGTATGTGTCCCTTCACATTTCCACTTCACTATCACCACTATCACATCGAAAATAGAGGACCTAAGGATGTTTAGGAATGTGGAAATCTTGCGTACAGACATATTAAACAAGTGACACCCAATCACCTGACAATGTTCAAAGTGTGTAAGTTCCACACAGAGTTCAGTTCTGCTCTCTCACGATGTCTAATGACTACTGAGGTCGCTGAAATATAATACTTGGCAGTTAAATGGTAGCACAATGCACCTGATATGAAAAACATATGGTTTTCTTGTTGTTCAGATACTTTTGATCACATAGTGTATGTGAAACACGTGTCTACAAATGAAGGAGAGACATTGAAGAGTTCAGTGAAATCAATCCATCAAACACGATTTGCATATATAGACATCAAGACTCAGTCATGTATTGTTGATGTACAGTGACACATTCACTGCAGTTCTCAATACAATGTGGTTTTCCCAGTTATTCCGGCCATCCATATTCGAATGAGGAGAGAACTGTAAGAGAAAGCAGTGAACATTACACAACACTAAACATACACTATCAGAAGTAATGTAGATATAGAAAAAACTATCGCTCATTGTTATGTCAAACATTTACAAAACTCCATTGGACCAAAATTTAATCTACGAATGTATAATCGAAAAGGTTGAAAGAACTTAACAGTGCGTTATTAAAATTGTGAACTATGAAAAGTTTGCACAGGAGTTCATCATTGTTTTATGCCTCACTCTGCTGCATTCCTTGGGAGGCCACTGTATTGTCATAACAATATGAACAATTTTATTCGTGAAACGGCTGTTTAACACTGTGCAATGTATGTAGGACTCAAAAACGCTACAATATTGTTGAGAGTTGTGAATAGCACTTTCATTTCTGACTTTTACATATTCTTGTTTGTTATCTAGAATGTTAATTATTCTGATGAATGTTCTTTGGGCTATTGTTTTCGTTAAGATCACCTTGCAACTACAACAGCTCTATTGATGTACTGTGTTGTATCAAAAGAAGAAAAAGAGCTCATCTCTGCTGATTAATAGGCGATACTCGAAATTATTCTCCTACAATTACAGTCTCATAAATATCTAGAGAGTTCCAGATATTTACATCGATTTGCAATCGGAGAGGCACTACAGTCATCGCAAACAAATCTGTAATCACATGGCAATTCTTTACAGACTCTAGAACTTGCAGTTACCTCCCATTAATAAAGCTTTACCAAGGTTTCTATTCTCAACATATTACACAAATGACTAGTTACCAATACATCATTTGAAAGCCAACAGTACAAACCACAGTCTTGTGCAAATAATAATCCAGCACAACATAAAACGAGGAAAAAATACACCACTACAAATAAAATAATGTAACGATTGGCAACCATGACAGGACATGACTTTAGTATTCGGCTGTAACACATTCAAGCAGTATATGACTACAGCTTCGTACACCGCCATACATTTGGGTTTTCTACCATGACTTCGAGGTCTGTGTTAGGTGCTAAACCGACATTAACACGTTTCGATAAATTGGCTTTCAGAGAAAGCTGGACATGACATGGTGTAATTTATGCTGTTCCCACAACATACAGAATGTTAAAAATTAAATCAGAGGTGATATTTCTTACTGCTGAAGTCTGTAGCACGTCACAGCTTGTGGAAATTGGATGAGTTTGCGGCACTGTTGAGCGTTACCATCAGTAGTTTTATGGTGATGAATTATGAAGTTAACCTCATCTTCCACAGTGACAGTGTAACAGGTATTTTAGAGTTCCATTTCGAAGAGACTAAGAGCATTGTTTCCTCATTTTGTTGTCATGTACATGATTATTGTTTTGTTGTTGACAAATGCCAGAAGTGCAGTTCACAACAGGTCTGGAGCATCAGAAATAAAAGGAAGTATGTTATATTTTTGGTGAAAAAAGTGGACTGTTTCGTAGCATAATGAAATGGACGAGTCTGCAGCAGAGAGGAACATATCCAAACAAAAGTCTGAATACATTTAATCCCATGTTCTAGAGTGACAAGTAACAGATGTCCAGTGTTTGGCCAAGGCTCTCTGCATATCAAACAAGTCGTGTCACTCAATTATTTTGCAGTAATCAACAGCAGACCAGTGGCTGGGTGGAAGAGGAAAGACACTGTTGATGTGGGATGATATACTGTAATAAGCACTGCAGTTCATGCCGTGATCAATTTTAGCAATTTTACCAGTTGTTCTGTAATTTCAATGGCAGCCAATGACACAGCTGATCGCTCCCCAATTTTTGTATCATCACTAAAACGTCCCTTCACTAGTTTTCGAGTACCATATACTAGACTGCGAATACAGATAGATGACTGTGCAGTCTGTCCATTCAGTCATGTGCCCCAGCGTACACCAGACTGTGTGCTATACCGACGCAGTTAGATTATGTACAATTTTCTAGTACATTGATCACAGTGTGAAATTTATGATTAAGGATGGCCATCTTTCCTTGCTTGGATGAAAGTCACAGAGACTCTCACATTCACAGGATAAAATTGGAGAGTGACAGATTTCCCTGCATTGTCCTTGACTAATCCTCCCTGGAACACAGTTGCTGATTTAATCTGCAAGTGACCTGAAGTAGGAGGTTAGTACTACATTCCAAGGTGTGTCCATAACTGCAGTTCAGTGAAGGCCGTGCTGCACGAATCTTACTCACGGCGCCTGTCAAAGTGGACAAGATCTCTCCAGATGCATATTTGTTGAGGAGGTTAGCACCGCTCATTGGTGTCCTGTAGACATGAGAATATTGTGGTGATATAACAGATAGTAAATAAGAAAAGTGTGGTTTTTGCATGATGGAGCTCTAGTTGGTTGTACTTCCAAATGTTATACATGTATCGACTGCGGGTATTATTCCAGTGTCTAGAGTCAGCACCAAGAAGTATTGCCAAGAGAGAAATAATAGTTGAGCATAAACACACACTGCTAAGTCTACACATTTTTGCACCTAAAAAGATATATTATTAAAGTCATATGGTTTCTGAAGTATTAGTCATGCCCAATGCAGCGCATTTAATACTCTATTACAGGACATACGAGTCCAGCATCTGACATACAACCACCCTGCCAGTTCTATGTGAATGACTGTGGTGACAGACTTTAACGTTATAAAAACACTTTCTTCTACATCTACATCTACATCTACATCTACATCTACATTTATACTCCGCAAGCCACCCAACGGTGTGTGCCGGAGGGCACTTTACGTGCCACTGTCATTATCTCCCTTTCCTGTTCCAGCCGTGTATGGTTCGCGGGAAGAACGACCGCCGGAAACCCTCCGTGCGCGCTCGAATCTCTCTAATTTTACAGTCGTGATATCCTTGGGAGGTATAAGTAGGGGGAAGCAATACATTCGATACCTCATCCAGAAACGCATCCTCTCGGAACCTGGACAGCAAGCTACACCGCGATGCAGAGCGCCTCTCTTGCAGAGTCTGCCACTTCAGTTTGCTAAACATCTCCGTAATGCAATCACGCTTACCAAATAACCCTGTAACGAAACGGACCGCTCTTCTTTGGATCTTCTCTACCTCCCCCGTCAACCCGACCTGGTATGGATCCTACACTGATGAGCAATACTCAAGTGTAGGTTGAACGAGTGTTTTGTAAGTCACCTCATTTGTTGATGGACTACATTTTCTGAGGATTCTCCCAATGAATCTCAACCTGGCACCCGCCTTACCTACAATTAATTTTATGTGATCATTCCACCTCAAATCGTTTCGTACGCATACTCCCATATATTTTACAGAAGTAACTGCTACCAGTGTTTGTTCCGCTGTCATATGATCATACAATAAAGGATCCTTCTTTCTATGTATTCGCAACACATTTGTCTATGTTAAGGGTCAGTTGCCACTCCCTGCACCAAGTACCTATCCGCTGGAGATCTTCCTGCATTTCGCTGCAATTTTCTAATGCTGCAACTTCTCTGTATACTACAGCATCATCCGCGAAAAGCCGCACGGAACTTCCGACACTATCTACTAGGTCATTTATATATATTCTAAAAAGCAATGGTCCAATAACACTCCCCTGTGGCACGCCAGAGGTTACTTTAACGTCTGTAGATGTCTCTCCATTGAGAACAACATGCTGTGTTCTGTTTGCTAAAAACTCTTCAATCCAGTCACACAGCTGGTCTGATATTCCGTAGGCTCTTACTTTGTTTATCAGGCGACAGTGCGAAACTGTATAGAACGCCTTCCGGGAGTCAAGGAAAATGGCATCTACCTGGGAGCCTGTATTTAATATTTTCTGGGTCTCACGAACAAGTAAAGCAAGTTGGGTCTCAGACGATCGCTGTTTCCGGAATCCATGTTGATTCCTACAGATTCTGAGTTTCCATAAATGTCATGATACGCGAGCAAAAAACATGTTCTAAAATTCTACAACAGATCGATGTCACAGATATAGGCTTATAGTTTTGCGCATCTGCTCGACGACCCTTCTTGAAAACTGTGGTCTTTTCCAATCATTTGGAACCTTCCGTTCCTCTAGAGACTTGCGATACACGGCTGTTAGAAACGGTGAAAGTTCTTTCGCCCACTCTGTGTAGAATCGAATTGGTATCCCTTCAGGACCAGTGGACTCTCCTCTGTTGAGTGATTTCTGTTGCTTTTCTGTTCCTTGGACACTTATTTCGATGTCAGCAATTTTTTTGTTCGTGCGATGATTTAGAGAAGGAACTGCAGTGCGGTCTTCCTCTGTGAAACAGCTTTGGAAAAAGGTGTTTAGTATTTCAGCTTTAGCGTGTCATCCTCTGATTCAATGCCATTATCATCCCAGAATGTCTGGATATGCTGTTTCGATCCACTTACTGATTTAAGATAAGACCAGAACTTCCTAGGATTTTCTGTCAAGTCGATATATAGAATTTTACTTTCGAATTCACTGAACGCTTCACGCATAGCCCTCCTTACGCTAACTTTGACATCGTTTAGCTTCTGTTTTTCTGAGAGGTTTTGGCTGCGTTTAAACTTGCAGTGAAGCTCTCTTTGCTATCTCAGTAGTTTCCTAACTTTGTTGTTGAACCACGGTGGGTTTTTCCCGTCCCTCACAGTTTTACTCGGCACGTACCTGTCTGAAACGAATTTAAGATTGCCTTAAACTTTTTCCATAAACACTCAACACTGTCAGTGTCGGAACAGAAATTTTCGTTTTGATCTGTTATGTAGTCTGAAATCTGCCTCCTATTACTCTTGCTAAACAGATAAACCTTCCTCCCTTTTCCTATATTCCAATTTACTTCCATATTCAGGGATGCTGCAACGGCCTTATGATCACTGATTCCCTGTTCTGCGCTTACAGAGTCGAAAAGTTCGGGTCTGTTTGTTACCAGGAGGTCCAAGATGTTATCTCCACGAGTCGGTTCTCTGTTTAATTGCTCGAGATAATTTTCGGATTGTGCACTCGATGCTCTGTCCCTATCACCCGTCCTGAGTGTCCCAGTCTATATCTGGTAAATTGAAATCTCCACCTAAAAATATAACATGCTGAGGAAATTTATGTGAAATGTATTCCAGATTTTCTCTGTGTTGTTCTGCCACTAATGCTGCTGAGTCGGGAGGTCGGTAAAAGGAGCCAATTATTAACCTAGCTCGGTTGTTGAGTATAACCTCCACCCATAATAATTCACAGGAAGTATCCACTTGTATTTCACTACAGGATAAACTACTGCTAATAGCGACAAACACGCCACCACCGGTTGAATGCAATCTATCCTTTCTAAACACCGTCTGTGCCTTTGTAAAAATTTATCTCTGGCTTCAGCCAGCTTTCCATACCTATAACGATTTCAGCTTCGGTGCTTTCTATCAGCGCTTGAAGTTCCGGTACTTTACCGTTTCGACAGTTTACAATTATCATACCGATTGCTGCCTGGTCCCCGCATGTCCCCGCATCCTTTGAGGCTGTTTCCCTTTCTGTAATTGCCCGAGACCACTAATCTAAAACACCGCCCAGTCCACGCCACACAACCCCTGTTACCCGTGTAGCCGCCTGTTGGGTGTATTGGACTCCTGACCTATCCAGCGGAACACGAAACCCCACCACCTTATGGCGCAAGTTGAGGAAACTGCAGCCCACACGATCGCAGAACCGTCTCAGTCTCTGATTCAGACCCTCCACTCGGCTCTGTACCAAAGGTCCGCAGTCAGTCCTGTCGACGATGCTGCAGATGGTGAGCTCTGCTTTCATCCCGCTAGTGAGACTGGCAGTCTTCACCAAATCAGATAGCCGCCGGAAGCCAGAGAGGATTTCCTCCGATCCGTAGCGACACACATCATTGGTGCCGACATGAGCGACCACCTGCAGATGGGTGCACCCTGTACCTTTCATGGCATCAGGAAGGACACTTTCCACATCTGGAATGACTCCCCGGGGTACGCACAGAGAGAACACATGGGTTTTCTTCCCCTCCCTTGCAGCAATATCCCTAACGGGCCCCATTACGCGCCTGACGTTGGAGCTCCCAACTACCAGTAAACCCACCCTCTGCGACCGCTCAGATCTTGTAGACTGAGGGGCAACCTCTGAAACAGGACAAGCAACCATGTCCGGCCGAAGATCAGTATCAGCCGGAGACAGAGCCGGAAACCGGTTCATCAGACAAACTGGAGAGGCCTTCCGTTCAGCCCTCCGAAATGTCTTTCGCCCCGTGCCACACCTCGAGACGACCTCCCACTCTACCACAGGTGAGGGGTCAGCCTCAATGTGGGCAGCATCCCGGGCAGCCACAGCTGAAGTCCGATCGGGGGATGTGTGGGATGAGCTGGCCATTCCCAACAAACCCCCATCCAGACAGCCTCAAGCTGTGTGACCGAAGCCAACACTGCCGCATTCGAACACTGCATTTAAGTGTCCTAGGAAGAAACCTAGGTGTCCCTCACTATGCAGGAATCATCGGTGTATATCTATCTCTTGAACTCCTCATAAATGAACTAGAATGAAGTGGTGAATGCAATGCTCTTAATATCCTAAAGCAGGACATATATGTCAAACATCTGACATAGAACCACCCTGCAAGTTTTCTACGCGAATCACTAAGATGACAAACTTTAAAATTATAAAACTACTTCCATCTCCACTATTATGGTGTCCTAGGAAGTGACCGAGCTGTTCCTCAGTACGAAGGACTGTCATTATACATGCGTCACTCGAACTGCTTATAAACCAACTAGGGCAAAGTCAGGAGATTGCTGTTCTGTCTCTTAGGAAATTAATGGAACTTGTAACTATTTTTAAGTTAGAAATGTATGCACTGTCAATCACATTTCCTGTGTCAGGCATGCTTGTTAGTAGTAGTAGCGGTTTCGAAATATGTGACTACGAGTCACTAGAAATTATAGCAAGACGAACAGACGTGAATATCTTCAATAGTTGATGCATTGACTTACCACCCACACATCCTGCTGCACAAAGAAGCAGAAGCTTCTTATGAGGGAGTAAGCACTACGATCAGTAGCCGAAGAAGATATACACTCCTGGAAATTGAAATAAGAACACCGTGAATTCATTGTCCCAGGAAGGGGAAACTTTATTGACACATTCCTGGGGTCAGATACATCACATGATCACACTGACAGAACCACAGGCACATAGACACAGGCAACAGAGCATGCACAATGTCGGCACTAGTACAGTGTATATCCACCTCTCGCAGCAATGCAGGCTGCTATTCTCCCATGGAGACGATCGTAGAGATGCTGGATGTAGTCCTGTGGAACGGCTTGCCATGCCATTTCCCCCTGGCGCCTCAGTTGGACCAGCGTTCGTGCTGGACGTGCAGACCGCGTGAGACGACGCTTCATCCAGTCCCAAACATGCTCAATGGGGGACAGATCCGGAGATCTTGCTGCCCAGGGTAGTTGAGTTACACCTTCTAGAGCACGTTGGGTGGCACGGGATACATGCGGACGTGCATTGTCCTGTTGGAACAGCAAGTTCCCTTGCCGGTCTAGGAATGGTAGAACGATGGGTTCGATGACGGTTTGGATGTACCGTGCACTATTCAGTGTCCCCTCGACGATCACCAGTGGTGTACGGCCAGTGTAGGAGATCGCTCCCCACACCATGATGCCGGGTGTTGGATCTGTGTGCCTCGGTCGTATGCAGTCCTGATTGTGGCGCTCACCTGCACGGCGCCAAACACGCATACGACCATCATTGGCACCAAGGCAGAAGCGACTCTCATCGCTGAAGACGACACGTCTCCATTCGTCCCTCCATTCACGCCTGTCGCGACACCACTGGAGGCGGGCTGCACGATGTTGGGGCGTGAGCGGAAGACGGCCTAACGGTGTGCGGGACCGTGGCCCAGCTCCATGGAGACGGTTGCGAATGGTCGTCGCCGATACCCCAGGAGCAACAGTGTCCCTAATTTGCTGGGAAGTGGCGGTGCGGTCCCCTACGGCACTGCGTAGGATGCTACGGTCTTGGCGTGCATCCGTGCGTCGCTGCGGTCCGGTCCCAGGTCGACGGGCACGTGCACCTTGCGCCGACCACTGGCGACAACATCGATGTACTGTGGAGACCTCACGCCCCACGTGTTGAGCAATTCGGCGGTACGTCCACCCGGCCTCCCGCATGCCCACTATACGCCCTCGCTCAAAGTCAGTCAACTGCACATACGGTTCACGTCCACGCTGTCGCGGCATGCTACCAGTGTTAAAGACTGCGATGGAGCTCCGTATGCCACGGCAAACTGGCTGACACTGACGGCGGCGGTGCACAAATGCTGCGCAGCTAGCGCCATTCGACGGCCAACACCGCGGTTCCTGGTGTGTCCGCTGCGCCGTGCGTGTGATCATTGCTTGTACAGTCCTCTCGCAGTGTCCGGAGCAAGTATGGTGGGTCTGACACACCGGTGTCAATGTGTTTTTTTTCCATTTCCAGGAGTGTAAGAGACTTATTGCTGTTTACAGTAACATGGCCCAGGTAGAATTCCTCTTGGACACTGAAGTCATGGTCTGATGTTATGTAGTTTTGCTCATGTGTAGCATAATATAGTACTTTCGACCTAACACTACAGCTCCTGAGTACTCCCTCCTCTCACTCTTAAGGCTGATACATGTGCCATCAGTCCACTCTCCCACAGAACGCGCCAGGGAATGACTTAAGTCTGTTAAACATATTGATTCTTCTCCTCAATACTTATGGAATAATATTGCTTGTGGTAATATCTACATTTGGCTGCATGTGTGAGAACATAATCCTGGATTGGGATACGAGTTTCGTCTGTTTTAATATAGCACCTCTTTGTAAGATATATATGGCGATTGTTGAAGTATGTGTAACAAAAACCAACATAGTTTACAGGAGGAGGGTGAGGGCTAAAATTGAATGCAGGGGAGCATAATTTTTGAACTTCTCTCAGTCTTGAGTCCAGGTACCCCCAAGCCCACATAAGTTCCCCGGATTTCATGGTACTTTTTCTCTAATTTTATGCATTCTCAGTCAATTCACGTAATTTTGCAGGTTTTTTGCGATTTTACATATCTCGTCGTGTTTTCCTCAATTTTAGACTTTTACATCAATTTGTCGAATTATACCACATTTTCCTGTATTTTTACCAATTTTATGTCATTTTTTCATATTTTTTCTATAGTTTTCCGTACGTATATGGTCATATTGCTGGCACACCCTTGCATTGTTTGATTTTATATGAGGATATTTTCATGTCTTATACACCAGCCTACTAAAAAAATCCTAAGAATTCCCGTCTTCCTGCTGATCTACATTCGTGCGTTTAGGATAGGACACTCATGAAAAATGTAGTAACACTTGCTTTGTTCCTAGATGAGGCTCAACGTTTGGTGCAGATTGGAAACTCGAAATATGGAAATAATTTCATGTACTGCTACAACACATCAGAGAGCTTACATGCAGACACATGTAGTGATGCATTTTATGGAAACTCAATGTCGGGCACAGTTCTACATCTTCATTTGACTTCCACTCTATAATGTAGCAGGGGTTGACATGTGCACAGAGTTAATTTCTGCTGCTGCTCTGACATTTTTCCCGTTAAGTACATGCTATTATTCCGTACCAGACGAATTGGTTCAAATTGCTCTGAGCACTATGGGACTTAACTGCTGTCATCAGTCCCCCAGAACTTAGAACTAACTAAACCCAACTAACCTAAGGACATCACACACATCCATGCCCAAGGCAGGATTCGAAGCTGCCACCGTAGCGGTCGCGCGGCCACTCCGTCCGGCTTACCAGACGAGCTTCGATGCTTTGGTTTATATCTTCCAATTCTTATACATTCCGACCACCATGTCAAGACATCTACACATCGTAGATGTCAGGTATTTTTTATCCTAGTAATAAGTTATTCCATAGTTGACAGTGTGTCGACTGCTCTTACATCCTGAATCGTAAGAGATTACCTTCTCCCTAACTACAAAGTGCGTCCCCCCAGCAGCGTAATTTGTAGATGAGCACTTAGCAACTTATACTTCCGAACCGCAACTATCCGCAGTTGATAGCTCAAAACACATACATATAGAGACAATTCTTGCTCTTATCATTCACGAAGTCTCGATTTCAGCCACTTGTACATTATTTTCGGCATTGCTTATAGCCCTGAAAATAACGAAAAACTTTTCACAAACGATTCTGTAAGTGATGTAGGCAAATTTTGATTCCTACTATTAAAGAACATAACATCTTCGACGCAAGTTATATCTCAGATTTATGATAACAATATTGTCTAGACTTTTCAGTAACAGCAACAAACCAAGGCATCCTTCTATGCCTATCTTACCTCCTTTTATATTCTTAAAGATCTTTTATGACGGCACATTATCATCTCAGTTTTGCTGTTTTGTATGCAAGATCTCCGTTGGATGTAGGGATACCGCTCTTCATGAGTATTATTCTTATGTACAAGACAGAACGGCAGATTAGTTGGACGGCGTAGTATAGCACTGTACTCAAGTGGATCACCTTACAGACATTTGTTTGGAGAAATTCGCCAATGCTGCAGAGTTGTCCCATTACATATGGTGCGATGCACTCCACATTTTTTATCACCACTAAGAAAACAGTACCTTGTTTTATTTCTACTGTCCCGCGTATGTTGTGAACTGGACCTTCCAGCAATGGTCAACTCCAGAACAGTGATCATGCGCACGACTGCAGAATGAAGAAACAGTGTTCTTGGTCAAGCTGCTTATGAAGGAACAACATATGAACACTCTCTTGTGATTGATAGTCTGTGGGTTCGATCTTACTCCAGTTCAGGCAACGAAACCTTACACAGGTTTCTGCAAGAGACTTCGATCACTGGCCACTTGCTCCAATGGACCAATATCTATGGGTGTAATATGCTCAACGTCAACACACAGAAGGTATTCGTTTATTATGTTCTATTATTACAAGGAGTTGTTTGACTGTATGCAGTTTACATGCAGACGGTTTGTAGTTTTCTTACTTACTCTGGATATTACAAAATAACGATGAGGTGTGCTCTCAAACTTAGTAATTGACTGGTAGGTGGTGAACTCTATCGGTATTTCATACTGATTGCAATGCCCTCGTAGACGACAATTTTGTAATTTGAACACATGGAATGTTCCCAAACTATACCTATTTCGCTCATAAAACGAATAGAAATTTGCTGTACCTATTCTCATGCAATCATGACTGTTTTTATTATTATCCTAACTGCTGTGCGTTTGAAAATATGTATTACCGCCAGTCCTATGTTCTTTCATACTTCAGAACCTCTAATTATAAAGTAGACACCAAATGAATTATAGTTCACCGTGGAACCTAGAAATGACAGTGTTTTTCCTAAAATGTGAGTTGACTGCATGAAACAGATTGTTGTGTGATCACCAAATTGCTTACGAAACTACAATGAAAGAACCTCCTGCTATTGCAAATGATGGTCTGCTGAGTGACAGAAACTTTACACACATTAAATACGTTCGCAGTTGCGAGTAAGGGCTACCATCAGCTGCAGAATGGAATGACGACAATGAAAATTTGTGGTGGACTGGGATTCGAAACCGGATTTACCGCTCATCGCTAGCAAAGTGGGAAATCTGGGTTCGAGTCCCAGCGTGGCATATTCCATTCTGCAGCTAATAGTTGTCCTTATTCGCGATTGCGAATGCATTTAATGTATTTCATGTGGATGTAGTCGCCGCAGTGCTTGTTCCTTTCGTCGTTCATACACGTCTAAAGGAACTATGCATAGTAGTCAGAATAACAAATGTACTGAATATCGTATTTATCTGCCGTACCGGGCAAGCGACTTTCAAGCACAACGTCAGACCCAGACGGGAATATACGTAATGAGTGTACTAGTACAGGGCGTAGACGCACGGTTGACGACTGATGGAACTTTGGGTGTGGCTATTACTTGTGCACGGATAGCCAAATGGTAAGGCGATTGCTCGAGATAAGCCAGGCATCAAGGTTCGAGTCCCAGTCTGATACAAATTTTCGTTTTCAATGTAACATTCAGCAGCTGATCCTGAATCCTGAATCCTCCTATAGTGCACACATAAACAACGCCTTTTTGAACTATAGCTTGTTGTTGTCGAACGTAAAACGATTGTGTTTTTCCGACATGTGAACAAATGACATGAAAGGCTGAAGTCTGTAATGTTGTTTCGCATGTGAGATATGTTTGTAAGGCACACGAGCATCACAGTTTATTTACAGACATTGATTTGAACGCCAAGGACGATCTCAAACGCTGTAATTTTGTCCATAAAACTGAAAGAACTCGTTTATCTTCAGAGTTTCAATAATCGCTTTTCCTTTACTCTTGAAGACAGTTTCGCATGAAGATGGCATTTGATAGTGTTCGGTAACTTTTGCAGCAAAATAGTGCAGGTTTTTTCTATTTTACGCTGGGTTGACCCTTATAGGAGATGTGAGGCAAGTTAATACATCTGTCAGGTATATCGGTATAGAGCAATGACCTCAGCAGTTTGATCATCTGTTATCGGCAGTTCCGACCGTGGTGGCCAAGCGGTTGTAGGCGCTTCAGTCTGGAACCGCGCGACCGCTACAGTCGTAGGTTCGAAGCCTGTCTCGGGCTCGGATGTGTGTGATTTCCTTAGGGTAGTTAGGTTTAAGTAGTTGTAAGTTCTAGGGGACTGATGACATCAGATGTTAAGTCCCATTGTGCTCAGAGCCATTTGAAACACTTTTTGTTATCGCCAGAAGTGCTGAAGTTCTTTTCTTTTGTGTCTCTGGATGTCACAAAGCGACTTAGCAGTGGCAGCTGCCTCTTCTCCGAACCAGTACACATCTGGAGAGTTCTCTGGAATTTTTTTGTTATTCTAGGTGGCCAGTCTTCCTGAGAAATGCGTTTAACGGCGTGCGGGAAGCGTCCTCTTCTTGCCTTTTGTCCATCTGCGACTGATTTCTGCAGACATTATGTCGTATGTCGCTGACACAGGTCGGATCTCTTTGTGGACCATCAGCAACAGGATAGAGCAGGATTGTATCAATATATAACGTGAGGAGAGCGATGGCTTAGGGATGGTAGGGGGGGGGGGGGATGGCTTAAGACTAGCTATAAGCTGGTAGTTTCGTGACCGCAGTTCGAGGCGAACACACCTGGAGCTGCTGTCCTCTCTCCTGGTGCAATCTTTTGGGGTGAGTTTTTCCGGTAGTTGGGTTATCACAACTATTTTTCACAATCCCCAGTACATGTGTTGCATTATGTGTCACTATTTACGAGTGCTGGTTTCTTTCTTTCACAACAGTTTCGACGTTTAATTAGAACAGTGAAGCATTTTCTAAGAATTGTGATAGCGTTTATTCGCCTTCATGAATTTCGAACACCAGGGCTGTAGTGGGATTGTCGAGAAATGCAGTGTGAGGCTGCAGCGGGGTGGGTTGCTCTCTCACTATCCTTTAATCAATCCGTCCACCTACCTGAATAGGCTACAGGTTGCCTGCCCCTTCACTCTGCGACGGTAGATACTGGTTTAGCCGACAAAAGCAGCGTTGACGAAAATTCTGCCAAATACCTAGCACGAAAAGGCCACATAACTCTTTATCTCCTACAAAACACTATGAATGCAATATACACAAGATAGAGGAGAAAGAAAAGACGACAGCAAAAGCTCTGAACGAAGGAGAGACTGGCTGAGAATACGAAAACAAAAAGGAAATAATATTGCCAACAACTCGGGATGCTTGTTGTTCGTCATGTACATGACATGGCAAAGAACGTCCATCCCCTGAGGCTAATTAGTTACTATTGCCCCACCAGTTTTCTATATACATTTTTCCTTCCTTTCTCCATATTCGTTGTACCCCACGATATCTTCTCTTTTCCTGTAGCAACACATAGATACATCCCATTGCCGGACATCGCTTTCTCCCTGCAAGGTTTCCATCTGACGTCACAACGTCTCCTGTACGAAACACACTACGCGGAGTTTATGTATGACTTGAAATGTTCACACGCGAATAATTCCTAAAGTAAAACATTCACAGGGTTCAGTCTTTCACAAAATACTCAGTGTTGTAGTAGCTCTTCGTCAACGACACGAGAACCGATGAGAAGCTCTAATTTCTTCATTCTTGTACAAACTTGATCAGGGCGATCTACCATAGATGTTTCCCAGAAAACAGCTCCCAAGAAACTCTATCTCGACTCATAAAGCTACTAAAACGCTCGGGAAATGCTGAATTCCTACTGGCTAGTACGTTAGGCAGCCAATGGGATCATCTCGAGCACGTCTATACCGCAGTATTTCTAATGTCAGCCAATCAGATTACCATAAGACATTTATTACAAAATTTCATAATTGCGAAATTAATAAAATGTAATGAAAAAATTTAGATCCCTTTCCAACAAAATAATTACAGATAAATTTAATACACAACAACCCTTCTGGCTACCTGTTACAAAATCAATCTCACTCGGACGTATGTCACAAATTCTCCTATTACACAGCTTTTTCACGCATATATTTACTTAGTTTTAATACAATATCACATTCTCACTTTCACTTTAGTGTGTCCTCCGCTCAGCCTCTCAGTCTCTCCAAAACACACTTTTACAATGTACTGTTAATTACGTCAGGAATCTGTAGCAATGAAACTAAAGAAAATTCCAGATAATTAGATTATATGAACCTGTCCTCTTGGTTGTAGTTTCAATTGATACTACAGATGAATAAATTAGAGTCCCTAACTCTCGGAAGGTATTGAAGTTATTGATTTGAAATTTTATCAGCATGGTTGCTTTATCCATAGCGTTTGGTATACTAAGTATGAAAAAGATCGATTAATACTTAGTAGTGCTACTTCAGACTTATAGGGAGTAGGTATAACTTATCGCACGCAGCTTAAAGCTCACTCGACCAAGTAGCCAGTGTGAGAATCATCTGCTCTCCTCCCAGGTCCGTGGTGAGCTACGCTTTCAATGAAAGGTGACATCTCATAATAATTAGCTACGTCGCAAGGCGTCTGTAATGAACTACGACATCAAACAGCAGTAGGCACAGTCTTAGCTGTACGCTTCCGGGTAATACACTAATTAAACTCCTCTCTGTCCAACACCAACATCTCGACAGTTGAACATATTTCCAGTCAAAAATACAGTACCGTCCTCCAGCCTTTTACCCGCCAGTTTTGATATGAAGGGGTCATCCTATATACAGTTGGAGTATGTCTACCATTAGTTTCAAGTGGTATTGTGAATTTTTTCCCAGCAAGATAACACCAGCTTTATGACATCATCAATTTTTGAGCTTTATTGCGATTTTAGGCGCTCCTTGTGTAGCGCTATGCATATAGATGTGTAATTAGGCCCTATCTTTATGATTAATTACGTAATAAGGACCGATATTTACTTCAGTTTCCCACCCAAAATAAATAAAGTACACTAATATAATCTTCCTCTGCTGCATCTGGATAGTTTTGCTGTGAAGGTGGGTGCAATTGGGATTTCCGTCCAGAAGGTCTGTGGTTCAAGTCCCAGATAGGGCAACACCATTTTGAATTTCCCAGCTTTCCCCTGGTGAAGGGTGGGGTTGGACGTCCGCACAGCCTTGGGGCAACGAGATTCCCGCCACTTTTGAAATTCCCCACATTTTTTGAATTCCCCCAAAATTTTCACGAAAATTCGATGTTCCCTGCGAATAGAGTAGGTGGGGGAGGGGGAGGGGGAGGGAAGGGTGGAGGTAGTGGCCAGGCACCCACGTGTGAGCTGGGGAAAGCCCATGACATCATCCAGGGTTGGGGTTGGACTGGGGTGGAGGTTAATTAATCAATCAATTTAAATAATTTTCGTATCAATTTGATATCAATTAGATATAAAATCTGGGGAAGGAGCCCCATCATTCCACTACTCATGTAAGTTACTACCTCATATTTAACTTCCAGCTTGTCCAATAACTTTCCATTTGATCAGAGTGCTGTTGTTGTCTAGTTGCTGACCACTTTACTGCAGTTTTCTCCTTTAGTTTTATTTGGTAACAGGTACTCGAAACTTTGGGTTGTGCCATGAGTAAGCTATTTCAGGATATAGGGGGCGTGCATTCCTGGTACGTCGAGAGTGTCGTTATTGGCAAGCTGGTGGACGCAGTGCCACTCCGAGTTCAGCTGTGGCAGTGGTAGCCAGGAAAGGAAGTTGGAAGCACGGTACTGGAGCGGCACATGGATTGGAAGACTGACTGACTATTGCTGCGATAGCAATGATAGTGCCGCACAGGGTCCTTGCATGGCGGGCTGGCCAAACTTGTTTAGTCTCGGCATGGCTGGCCCATGGAGTTACCATGGGAATGCAGTTTGGTGTGAGCAGAGGAGTCAGACGACGATGGAATCCACTGCTGGAAGCGCATCCTGTAGGAAGGTCATCAGGGCTGCCTGGAGCCCGAGTGGATAGTGTGTATGCAGCAGGCATGTGGGGTTCTGAACCGCTGTTAACGCAAGGCATCGCTTGGGTGGCATAGCAGACCGTTTTGCCTCCTGTATATACGTTATGGCAACTGGAAGCCAGAAAGCTGTTGCAGGAGAAGGATTTCGTTGCCGTGGGTCGAAGGCCGTACATAAGAGTGACATTTGCCATTTTGGTGTACTGACCTTCTGAGAGTGTAGCGACACTAGTGCGTTGCAAAATTTGAACTAATGAAATGATGGTGACCCTATGAGTGTACTGTTCTTTGATGAAACACAATGAGGCTGTGTGGAGCCTAAATATTTTGAAGCTGTGAATTATGTGAGCATTTCTATTTCAATGATTCAAGCTTGTTAATATTGCTGTTTTGTGCATCGTACTAGATGGATTGTGTAATAATCAGTATGATCAATGCTACACCATAACGTCTAAGAATCTGTCTTTATAGGTCTCATCGTATCGGAGTACTGGATCCACTTCTGTACATATTCAATTTACTCACCAAATCCAGGGTCGCGAAACGTTGTCTGTAACTTGAAGGAAAGAGGAAGACTGGGTTTTAACGTCCCGTCGACAAAGAGGTCGTCAGAGATGGAGTATATGCCCACAGTGTCTGAGGGATGGCCGTGCCCTTTCAAAGGAACCATCCCGGCACTTTCCGGTAGCGATTTAGGGAAATCATGGAAAACCTAAGTCTGGGTGGCCGCGCGCGATCTGTACCGCCGTCCTGCCGAATGCGAGTCCAGTGTGATGTGTACTGCTCCACCTCGCTGGCATCTGTACCATAAGGAAGGTGTATAAGTCCAAATAATTCTTCATTTATTCAAATCCGGTCTACATATGCCAACTCTCATTCGTAGTAGTATAGCCTTCAAACTCCTTATTCACTGCAGAAAAAATCATCAGGCTTAACACAATACAGTTATTAAGCGTTCAAAAGTAGAATAAAGGGTCGCAGGTGCCGAAAGATTCGTTGCATCTACATCCGGAAATACAAGGTAAGTTAGAGCGCACAACTGAAATAATTTAAACCGAGGGAGAAAGACGGTGAAATTATTTAAATGACCGGAATTACTTTAGACTCTGGCTAGCTCCAAGTCCAATTACACAACACAGGAAACTCAGCAAAAGTAAATATGTCTGATCGTGAAATTTTAGAAATGTTGCACATACGTTAGTTAAATGAATATATCGAGTGTGAAGCACCCTATAAGCCAGTTTCATACTACGAGAAATCACAAAGCCTACCTGATATCACATCGCAAAGACTCACTGAAAAATACCGGAAATTAGAAGTTACTAATCACCGAATAATAACGCAAAAACAGATTTAAAGTGGGAAAGACTAAGAAATTCTCAACTCTGATGAACGTTCACAGTGAAGTAGTGGCTCACCCGCTTGGTGCTGCCCGCACCAAGTTGGAAGAGGGAGTGTCTGCCTTTCTCCTAACTGCATGCATCCCCAGACCACAGCGCGCAACTTCCTCAACAGTCACAGCCAGACACATGACCCACGCCAACCACTGCTCATCGGAGAATAAACCACGTGATCCCCCTGGTCAGTGACCTTTCTGCATACACAGGAAGCAAAGATATTGCGTATCCTTACACACAGTGTTAAATGGCGGCGTTATGAAATCCGTTTACTCATTTCTATAACTACTGACATTTCAAGCTGACAGAATTCTGTCAGCAGATATCAGTTATTTTAATTACTTTTTCTACTTTTACTCTCTTTTAGACAAGCTGAAAGTTTCAGTCTTTTACACATGTAAAACGAGGCAGCCAAGATTTGGCGGTCGCATTTAACCATAATCAATGTACATCTGGTGTTTGCTTACGGTTTTGATGATAGTCGGGTGCCCTTGAGCTTCCTTGTAGACCAGTATATGTTACACTGAGTGCCCCATTTCTTAATTTCAGAGGGGCAAAATGCTTATAGTGGATGACTTATCTATATTACGTTAGTATTTTCTGATGTCTTAATATCGGTTCTATGACAGGAAGAGCACGTGAAGTAGCTGCGCGAGTAAAACGGCGTATAACTCACTCTTGCAGAGTACAGGAGACCAGATGGGGCTGTACAAAATCAATTAATATTGGTGACAGGTATAAAATCATTTGTAATGGCAGTTTAGAAACAACCAGGGGAATTTGGATCATTGTTATCAGGAGACTTGGTGACTTTGTGGCAAAAAATAGAACGATTCGATGACCGCTCGATGGATGTTGTCATGGCTAGAGACGAGTAAAAGGATCCTTATCTTCTCATGTTGTGCTATACAAACAGGCTGCACATAGAAGACGAAAGATGATTGCTGAAGGACGCTTCATGAAAGGATTTTGGAAGTGCTATCTGAAGGTAAGCTTATTCTCTCTGGTGATCTTAGGGGTAATACTGGTTCAGGTGCAGATGGATATCGATGCCATGATAAAAATGGTGTTGGGCATAAGAACGTGGTTGTGGAGAGAGCACAATCTAGCCATTACACCAGCGAACTTCCCAACTGTGGACTTACCACAGTGGTAACTGTTGTGTCTAGGCAAGACAGCCTAGACACAATGAGAGGAAGCCGAAAGGCACGCGCTTAAACTCACGCAGGCTGGCGTGAGGTCTGAAACAGCATACGTAATGAAGGCTATAAAGAAAAGTACGTAGCTTTTGGAATACTTAACTTTAATCCATAATTGTAGAACATCGCTCTTGATGATACATGCTTCATAATATTAATTAGCAATTGAATACGGCGCCTTGCTAGGTCGTAGCAAATGTAGCTGAAGGCTAGGCTAACTATCGTCTCGGCAATTGAGAGCGTAATTGTCAGTGATCCCCTTCTGGCAAAGTCGTCTCTACAACTGGGGCGAGTGATAGTACGTCTCTCTAGACCTGCCGTGTGGTGGCGCTCGGTCTGCGATCACTGACAGTGGCGACACGCGGGTCCGACGTATACTACCGGACCGCGGCCGATTTAAAAGCTACCACCTACTAAGTGTGGTGTCTGGCGGTGACACCACAGTAACAAACTGAACCAGATCGATTTCGTCCATATACTGCGATATGACCTACAAATCGACTTGGATCCCAGAGTCATTCCCTCTGAAACAATTACTACACGAAACACTTCAGTAATAGTCTAGATGCGCCTCAAACCTTGAAGTCAAATGGAGAGCGAATGCTATGGCCTTGCAGAGAGAAAATGTGGAGACTCAAAGAAGGGAGAAATGACGTCATTTCAGAGTTATCGACTGAAGAAGTGAAGAAAGTTATGCATTTTCTAAGGCAGCGACATCAAACTTTTCTTGAATCTAAGACAGAGGGAAACTGTAATGACTATTTTGAAGCTAGACGTCCAGCAAAGAAGGCAACAGCGGCAACAAAATCAGTCCTCTTCATATAAATCTAATTAGAAACAGCAATTTGAGAACGAGAAATCTACAGACTTGCGAAGCAGCCTCATAGACAAACAATGGACACAGAAAAATTCTGTGGAATGAAAGATGAAAATAAGTTGTCATCAACAGAAATAAAATAGAAGAGCGATGGCGGCAATACTTCAAGAAAATTTACAATAGTGTTAATACTGAGCTGTGGGGAGCTGGCGCCAGAGTTACTTAGTTCGTGTATCGTTGAGATCGATTGTGGTTGACCTAAGCTATCTTTGCTTTTCTCGTGTCTTATCTTCCGAGTTCGCGGGCGAAGCGATTTGGTTGTTAGCCTTCGAAGGGTAACCCTGGAGATCTCGAGACATTCGCTGGGAGACGAGTGACAATGGCTGCCAAACGAGCGTGATGACCGTTGTATGTTGTGATGTGAGGTTGGTCGGGCGTTTTGGCGACATGGGCAGCTTGGAGATACAAGTTCTGTGACTTCGCTGGGAACAAAGTTTGAAATGAAGTGGTGAAGCTGTGGAACCCGCTCCTTTATACAGTGTACGTGATATGAAGTAAGTGATCGTAATTGTGTTTTGTTGACTGACGCACTCAGACGCACTTCAATTTTGTTATTATGATGAGGCTTTAACAGTCTAACTTTAAGATGGTGTGGAAGAGTTCAGTTGGCCTAGTTAAACGGTGGCTGTTATTTGAAAGTTTTCTCAGATGTTTTACTAGTGTTCTGTGTTTCTTGTAATCAAATGATTCTATGTTGGCGTTTTCAAAACGTGCACTCTATTAATACAGTTGTCCACGTGTAAAATGCTCAAGGTCAAAGTATTCCCTTACACTCTTACTCATAAATGGAGTCACAGGTTCTGCCATGTGATTCTATGTTTCAGAATTATTGGAATGTCTTTGTGATTCAGGCAAAAACCTTTGTTTGTGCCAGCGCCTTGGCAGGGAGTGAAAGGTCATCCAAGGTCAAGGCCAGGCAGTGTTTAAGAACCTAGCCACTAACAGGAGTTGTCCACATACTGTCTTCCAAAGTTTAATATTTATCTTCCTCCTGCCAAGATGGGTTAAGCTGATAGATATATAAATATGTATTGCAGGTAACCTGTTCTTATATGAACCTGTTTCCTTAAATATTAGCGACTGGCAACTGGCTAAACTTTATATTCCATAGCATCTGCTGAGTTCCTTGTGCAGCTCTTTCTAGTAGTCTAGTAGCACATGAACATTAATTTTTAAGGATCAGTATTCATGTGGTAGTTTTTTACATAAGTTGTTCTATCATGCTATGTAATAGGTTCTTAGCTTGGCACTAGTGTTGAAGTGTCATTAAGTCACAATCGATTGGTAACTGTTTTCATTATATATATTTTTAGGGAAGTCCGATATGGGAGGTTGAATTTATGAAGTTTGTCAGTAATTCTGTTTTTTTTTATTTTAATAAGGGATAATAAAGTGATGGGTATTTGTGCCTGGCCATGTTAAGTTCGTAATTGACCTTTTAACAAGTGCTTCTTTAACGAATTTAAACAGTAAGTTCATAAGGGCATTAGTGAAGAATGTTTTAAGTGTGCTAATCTTAATGTGATAACTAGTTTTAAGGAGTTTGATGAAGTGGCTATTTGAAGTAAATGATAATTGCTATGCTTAAGGTTTCTATAAATGCCTGGCACATTGAGTTTCTTGTAACATTCTCTTAAGGGATTGTTTATTTGAGTACTGAGTATGTTGGGTTTCTAACTGTATTTGCAAAGCTTTATCTAATGGGTCATCCACAATTTCTAATTGTCAAATATTTTAAAAGGCGTAGTGACAATAAACTGTCTTAATTATAAATCGTGACTACCAACCATGATTCCATCCCGCCATCTCTTTTATGGTATCTAAGATATTCTGGGTAAAGGTGGTACTAACAGGGGATCAACGTACCAAATACCTGTATGCGGATCCATTATACGAAATACGAAGGTTTTGGTTGTTAAAGCATCGCATAAAATCAAAAACTGAGTCAACCGGATCAGATACCTGGAAGGTAATTCACTGGAATTAATCTGAATGAATGAGAATTCCCGAATGCGGAACGAATCCAGCTGACTGCACACGTAACAGTAGTTCTAATTTGGAAGCAGAAATGTGCCTCACCTGAATGTAATACTATCGCCCTACACGCCATTCATCTCACACAGTGATTGTCTTAGAATGTATGATCAATAAAATGATATGACAAATTGTCTGTCACACCAACAATAAATAAGAATTCATGAAGGGCTGTGGGTCGACATATGCAATGCAAGCTGCTCGTCTGCTTATCAAAAGCACCTACCCTTCCCCCTCCTTGACCTTCGAAAAACTGTACAACTATGAATCGAAGAGATCAGCTGTTGGGTGTCGAACGATTTTCCTGTTTCTGTTGGAGTGATTCAGAGATCTGCTCTCTCTCCTCTCTTCTTCATGACAGTTATTGATACAGTCACAAGAGCTTTATAGAAAGCCTATTGGCCTATGAAGACACGACTGACATGCGATGTCAATCCAAGACGGTAACGACAGCTTTGCAGAGATAGGTCTACAGCTAAACATAAGTAAAACATAGTATTTCACCACAGATCAAAATGACTCGGATAGCATTAGTTTTGATCTCTTATTTCGATATCGTCCATGTCTGTCGGTGCCCTATTCTTCATGTTAATTGTGTAATTCTATCCCTGATGGAATATTGCATACTTGTCGCATACTTTCCATTTAATTTATGCGTGGACTTAATCGTAATTAATAGTTTATGTTTGTTTATGTTTTTGTACCGAAATCGATCCTTATTTTGACAAAAGAGAATTTATTGTCGATGGCAAAGATTGAATTTTCGAGGTACTACCCTTCATCTCTGTCTTAATGCACCACTTTCTTTGTCTATGTTTCATCTCTGTCTTGTTCCATCACTGTTTTTGGTCATGTTGTATGTAAACATTTCGTATTCTGAAGTTCTCCTTGTTTACTACGAAAATATGCAGTTTAAGTGCTACAGCACAATAAAGATCTCGTCGAAACACCTCGTTCCCCGTTCCTTCGTTACTAGGGTTCGTTTATCTATCACTTCGCTTTGCATTCTGATGTCGTGCATTTTCATCATATTCTTGATGTTATGCGGTAGATGGCTGTGGAATATGCACTCTATAAACCTTTCAGAGAAACTTAACACCACACTCCCAGTCGGTAAAAACTGCAGCCTTCCTCGGAAGATAGTTTTGTACGTAACCTCAAGTCGGTCTAGTGTAAATGCGGACAAAAGCCAGAATTGTCGTATTAATAACATTGATTGCATATTTCTACTGTAGAGGATGTTGTATTATCTTCATCCCCCATAAAATGGCGCTTGCCAAGGTAAAGTATCATTGAGAATTTGTAAAAATGTAGGCTTACGTGAGTAGCGTAATCCCAGAGGTGCTCATATCGAAATGCCAACATCCTTTGCGTATCTTGCACGTGGAATACCATTGTAACAGTTGAAATAATGATTGTATGCTGCTGACCTCCTCTTTTTTTTTTTTTTTTTTTGACAAGATGACGGAATAAAAGTAACGTAAACGTAATGTTGTCGATGCATTCTTGTAGAGAATTAAGTCTCTGAATCAACATTACCACACTTGACAGGCGCGGAAATATTTGATTTGTGGGTCCGCAGTGCCTTACTGAAACGTTGGCATTAAAATAGAATTAATTGCATTCTTTCCGTAACTGGTAGTAATTCAGACTGCGTATTCGTTTTTGTGCGTGCCAGCTTAGTGTAGTAATGTATTGAACATGTGTTTTGTGCAGTTACAAACTCGATCAGGTTTGTTTCGGTTCCAAACCACATTTATGCCTAAACCTGAACTGTCAACGCCCTATTAATAAGTTACTTTTAGCCACATGTATGTTGATCTATTTTATAGCTACTTAAGGATGAAACACATATTTTTCAATTTCAAAATTATCTCTTAGTCGGATATTTAGACAGAGATGTGTGTGTGTGTGTGTGTGTGTGTGTGTGTGTGTGTGTGTGTGTGTTTGTTTGTTTGTTAAGTAATATTGTGACACTTGACATAAACATTCAACTTTTTATTTCTGTCATATTTCGTCGAGATATTGGAAATCGGATTAACGTTGTGACACTTAACAAGCATCATAGAACAGCTTAGGTGTGAAAAATATTTACTTTGAAGATCCGTTGTGTCTTACGCCAAGTATGGTGCAGCGATCGAACTTTGGACACGAAATATGCTGCTTGACATGGAGGTTCATGCCATAATCATAATGTGTGTCAATGTGTGTGTGTGTGTGTGTGTGTGTGTGTGTGTGTGTGTGTGTGTTGCTGATACATTTTAGATGTAGGAATAGTGCATGCTGTAACCTTTACGAAGTTTTTGGATAAATACTTTTGAACATGGCACAAAAAATTTAGACTGTAAAGACACCTCTGAGAATTGGTCAGATGGTTGCTCTGAGGCTTCTCAAATCGTTAAACAACAGACAAATACGGTGGTCACTACACACATAGCCGTCTGAAAAATAATATGTTTACACTAATCGGGATCTAATAGAGAAACACAGCTGCCGAAAATATTCTGGCAGTACGAAAATCTGTCTTTATTTTATTCCGCAACGGATGATGACTTTGAAAAGCGATTTTCATGTGGAAAGCAGCGGGCAGCCAGAGAATAAAGAAGGCTGTGCGAGATTGGTTAAAGCACAAAACTGCCAATAATTATGTTACTTCTTTCCAAGAATATCTGTTAAACCTCAGATTCTTTAGCTGATATGTGGCAGTTGTCAACCTTTAAATACGCGTGAGAAACATCCTGTAGTTCCTGTTTAAGTCCGTAAATCCAGTTGCTGTGCCGTTTTACAACACGGCAGGGGGCCAAGAACGCATTTTTAGAAGGTCTGCGGCAATTTTCAAACAGAATGTCCACGTCTTAGGTGCGCCGTGTGTGAGATGTCTTCTGTTTAAAAAACGTACAACGTCTTCTGCAAAGGAAGATCAACCAACAATCACCCAGGTGCCTATTCTGTAGCGAGATAGCGCAGTTAACATTAGATATTCTTAGATGTTCTCAAAAACCATGCGTGAAACGATACAGACAGAACATTTGTGAAATTGTGCCTTCGTTTTGTTAAGTGTGAAATAGACGTTGTTGTAGGCGAGGAAAGGCGATGTTTATAGAAACAGTGAAAACTATCCACGTCCCACACAGAGATACTCACGTTACTCATACTTTTTCTTGGAACGTTGGAAGGAGCCTTTTATGACATAATGTGCGTCTACTGTGAAGCATCTACGAATTCAATGTTTTAATTTTCCTGATATTTGCCTATGCGACAAACAAACCTGGAATCTTTCGTCCTGTCATTCACTGATTACTTTAAACATCAACTTGCGACATTTCTGGCTTTGGAAGCCATAGCATTCTCTCCCAGGTCTCAGTTCCTAGATAGAGAAAGGTAATGCCAACTGTTTTGGCTCGAATGTTTGTAACACTGTAATCAATAGTGAGTAGTTTATACAGTGTAGTATGTTATGTGAAGTGTAAAGTGTTTACTCTTTAATGCTTTAAATCTTTGCATTACTGTAAGGAAGTGGAGTTTATCGAAATACATTTTGTAGAATTATAACTGTGTGCTTAAACAATGGAATTTTATTAAATATGTTTGTTTATGTATGAGAAACTGCAATGTAAAAACTGGTTCATACTTTGGGATTTTGTACCGTAAAATGTAAAAGATATAGTGATTCCGCTCCGCTACGGAAATGGTGTGGTGCGAGCTAAAAGGTGGAATTGGCGCTCAGGCTGAGCGGGAAGCAAGAGAGCACAATAGGCAGTCAGTGGCCAGCAATTGTGGAGTCAACACCGCAGGTCCCGAGTGAGGCGTTCGGTATCCTAACCCACGATGCCTCGGGTGTAGCTGTGACCGTAAAAGGGTGCTCTCGCCTTGGAAATAGCTCTAAACTTAATACTTACGTCGCCAAGAAGAAATGAAATAGAACAATTGAAACGCCCCCCTAGAAAAATTAATGAATTACTATGCAGATAAACCCCTTACGTTATTTGATTTTCAAACAGCTGAGCAGAACTGAACGTACTCAGACATTGCGCTCTTTACTTATTCTGATCAACACTAAACTGACACACAATATTTTTAGCGCAACGCAGTCTGACTTTTAATAATCCCTACAAAATAATGGCCCTGACTAACAATAACATATACCTTTCATGAATCACTTACCTCACAAAATTCTTCATTCGTCGAACTACTGCAGTACAGCGAGCGCCACTACTACCAGCTAAATAAAAGATTCAAACTACTGAAGGCACTAACTACTGATAAGCATAGTTAGCAAATGAAAGATTTTGGTAAAGAACAAACTATGTATTTACCTTAATAGTGTTCAAAAGTCATAATATATATATCAGTTAATGACATCCAATACAACAAACTTACTCTATCTGATGGACACACGTCCAGATCGTCCGCTCTCAAAATTCCGCCATCTCTCTCCCCACATCCACCACTTCTGGCGGCTCACCTCCAACTGCGCAACGCTAGGCGCTGTTAACAGCCAACTGCCCAACACTGCAATAGCCAACAACAATGCTAACCAGCCACAGACTTCACACAGCACAGCCAGTGATTTTTATACAGAGCGCTACGTGGCGTTACGAATATAAAAACCTAAACAGCCTACTTACACAATAATCCACCAGATGAGAGATCAGGTAGCCACCACGTGCTCGCCACCGCTATTGCGCCACTGCTCCTACAGCTTTAGGAGGTTAGAACTGAATATCAGTATGAACCAATGTGTTTTTGTGGTTTAATTCTTAATAATAATTCAAATATTGTTGAACTTTGTGTTCGAACCATGAATTTACTGCTTTCATGGTACCTAACGGGGTCATCGCCACAAAATTATTAAACACCGAGTATCCTGTGTGTGAAAACTGATAAAAATCTGTGTCATTTGATTAAGTCTAATCTCTGAATGCAAAAACATATAAATGTGCATAGTCAGATTAATAGTTTCTTTGAAATCAAGGGAGACATTTACTGATGAATTTATAAAAGTCTCCAATGCGTTTCCGTTTGCTTCTATTTTACAAATATCAGTGTTTTAATGTTCAGCAGTATAAAAGCTGTCAGTGAAAAATCACTTGCTTCGTAAGTGGTGTTTTAAAGTATTTGGTCTTGAAGCTATTTAAATTTGAACTTTCACTTGAAGTCATTTCTGAAGTTTTATAGAGTATCGCCAGTACAAATAATGTTAAAACTTTGCAAGATAGATGATCTTAAGTGGGGCAGTAATCCAGTTTTTATTATAATGCAAAATATTTCTTTCAAGTGCGTATAGTTTACTTATATAAAGCAAATTTCATTCTTTTATATGAGGAAGAAACCAAACCGAATAGTTGTTTTCTAGCTAAAGAAACCTAAATAATCGTTTATATATATATATATATATATATATATATATATATATATATATATATATATATATATATATATAAACGATTATTTTAGGTTTCTTTAGCTAGAAAACAACTATTCGGTTTGGTTTCTTCCTCATATAAAAGAATGAAATTTGCTTTATATATATAAGGTATGTTTACAGTGTCAGCTTATTGCATTTGTGATGTGAAGGGCTTATTTCAATAGTGGTACAAGTCCATTTTTGTTCATTGTGAGATACAGAGTCCTGAAGTTAAATGAGCGCTGGTTTTTTTATCATTAATTTCAGAAGCATTGGGGATAGAAAAGTGTAGGTAATGGACTTGTAACACTTTTGAAATAAGCCCTTTACGTGTGTATGTGTGTTAGTCAAACTTTAATTCTTACCAGATGCCACATAGTCTTGTGTATGCCCTAGGGAACAATTCGTGTGCCTATTTAGTGAAAGGTAGAAGTGAAGATTGTGGTTAAACAAGGGTAAAGTGATTTTTCCATTTATGTGTAGTTCGTATGGTTATTGCATGTGATCATTGCACTGTAATGAAAAAGAATTACTGAAAGTTCTTTTTACAAGAGTACAGATCGGTTCATTCTAAATAATGTTTTCAAATTATTATGCCTAATTAGACTGGCGACCGTTTTATTAAATCATTTACAAGAACTCTGTTACTGTAACTTCTTACAGAGTTTTAGTCTTTCTGTTATCTACCAACTGCTACCATTACGAAATTCTAATTCGATTCCCTCTGTCTGTTAGGTAACGCAAGGTCAATTTCAAAAAACCTCCCAGATTGTAATACTTTTGATTAATTTATGCCATATTTGGCAAATGCGCTGCGAGAGTGTAATACTTGACTTCCTCGTGTCAGGTTAGAAAATTCTGTCATCAGGAAAAAGTGTAGCACACGCAAGCTCGCGTAAAGCCAATAGCATTATAATTTGACTCTGAAGTTCAGAAACATATTTTTTTCATTTATTTTCGTTCCTTGGTGTCTATATTCATACTAGCTAGGCATCCGCTGCTTCGCTCAGGTAAACTGTACAGTCTACAGAGATTTTTATTTTTTGGTTTTTATTTAAACGAATTTTTATGTTATTCACTAACTGAAACACCTTCTAAGCTTTTTACGCTAAGACCGTGTGAACATAGTTATTTTCCGAATGTACTTTCGACCAGAGAGCAGTCCTGGTAGCTGGAGTCCAAAGTTTTTGTTAATCATGCCTTTTGTTGTTCTTGTGGAGATATTTCCATAGCAGTTTTCATCCCCTAACAAATATCTCTTTATATCTAACCGAGAAATGAAATACCAGTTTTCATAAACCTAATTTTAGAATTTTTTTAATGTAACGAAATATTTTCCTAAGAATTTTAATCTCGTGTTGCATTCCCATAGGGGTTGAATTTCCCGACACATTGAAACACTTATTCCTTTTCTTTCTTTTTAAATTTCTAACCGAGAAGTCAAACACCGGTTGTCATAGATATAGCTTTAAAATCCTTTAGTAGTTCTATAGCAATTATTTACTTTCAAGAAAACTTGCACTTATTATTTTACCCCTTTAGTGGTTGAATAACCAAAAATGCTGAAACGTGTTTTTCTTTAAGTTTCTGAGTTAGAAACAAAATACAGGTTTTCATAGTTCTAGCTTCTAAATTACCTAATAGCGACTTGCTTTCAAGAAAGTCTCATCCCGTATTTCTCCCCTTAGGAATGCAATTTCGAAAAACCCATCTTAAACAACGCCCACAATATAAGATCCACAACTTCTCCTAATTTCAAATATCTATCCTTAGCGGTTTGGGCTGGACTATGACGAGTCATTGACAACCACATTAGGGGTTGAAGTTCCAAAAAGAGTGAAACACGTATTTTTTCATCTCTAAGCGTGAAGCCAAACACCATTTTTCAAAAATCTACCTTTAAAAATGTTTTCGCAATGAAACATTTTCATAAAACGTTTCATTCTCTATTTCACCCCCCTAGGGGTTGAATATCCAGTAACGGTGATATGTGGATATTTTATTCCTAACAGAGAAGCCTAATACAAATTTTCATAGATTTAGTTCCAAAACTACTTGCATAATGAAATATTTCCAAAAAACTTTCATCTCTCGTTTTCACTCACATAGAGGTAGAATTAAAAAAAATTATGAAATACTTATTTTGTATTTCTAATTGAGAAGCCGAATATAAATTTCTATAGATTTAATTTTAAAAAATTTCCTAAAAAGTCTCACCCCCTATTTCACTCACTTTGGGGTTCAATTTCCAAAAAGCCTGAAACACTTACTTTTTAAATTTGTAACCGAGAAGTCAAATACCAGTGTTCATAGATGTAGCTTGAAAAGTACTTCAGTAGTTCTTTAATAATGATATATTTCTTTTTAAAAAAGGGTTCATCCACATAGGGTTAATTTTCCAAAAATGTTTCAGCACGTACCGTCTTTATTTCTAACTGAAAACCCAATACAAACGTTTCGTAAGTCCAGCATCAAAACTGCCTTTATACCGATATTTTTCAAGAAAAATCCGTCCACAGCTGTTTCACCCTCCCATAGGGTTGGCATACGGAAAAATCCTTTGTTAAACGACGCCTATCTTATTAGATCCACACCTTCTCCATGTTTCAAGTTTCTGTCCTTAGCGGTTTGGGCTGGCCGATGAACAGTTAGTCAGTCAGAACATTGCCTTTTATGTATAGAGATTGAGTTGATGTTTATAGCAGATACCCTCGATAGTAAGAGGAGATGAAATTTATTCAGGCCCTTTTAATGCCAGTTTTCTTTAATAATTTTTGCACTGCGGTTTAATGCAGACGAAGCACTTCTTGCGCCTGTGGTGTGCCAACAGTTAGAGCTGAGCGAAGTGCTCAGGTCTCACTTCGGCATATACGGCCGACGAGTGCTTGAGGCGTGAGCATAAAGTTAGAGCGGCTGTAGGGTCCGGTGCTGCCAATGGCTCTCGTATGATATCTCACTAGCACGCCAAATGTGAAAATATTATTGTAATGCGACTCTTTGTGCATTGAGAGTAGAATGTGTAAATAGCAAGTTATTTTATTAAATGTAATATATAAAGCTATAACGAACATTATAACTATGTGGGCTGTTTTACGTGTGAGACTGCAGTCGAACATTTATTCTGTCACCTGTTAGCAGTTTGTGACTTGTTCTAGATTGGAGTTCTTATTTAGTAGCGCTTAGAGCCATATCTCACTCCCAAGTTATTCTCATAACAGCCTTACATCAAGAAACCCAAACGCCACGACCTATGAACTACATTTGCACAGAGATATCAGTAAAAGATAACGGGTAGCTGGGCAATTACATCTTTTGTGTTCTCTCTTGGTGCGACAGAATACAGCCATAGCTCCTTTCAAGATCTGCATTCGGAACATTAGTGTGAACAGTGGGATCTAATCTGTAGTAATACAGAAGAGGGAAAACACAGGGCCCTAGGACGTTAGTTGCATCGAACATTGACCCTTGTTTCCACATAGCTGCAGAGGTTAATTAGTTCTCAAACAATCAGCGCCTTTCAAATTATCACCCCCTGCAGTATTGTTTCGGCGCGTACGGCAGCCCTTTGTGGGGATAAATACAATTAATTGTTCTGTGAATAAGCGAGGCGCGAAACAACTGGTGAGGACACTGAACTGTTTGAACTTTGTCTGCATTGTGTATAACGGTCTGAAATGGGAATATGAATGTGTAACGAACGATTGCTTGTTACGTCATTGCGAGTGTTATTTGTGACTAATGGCTCATCCTGAATTAGACGCTACTGAACAGTGTTAAATTAATATTCGTATGTGCCATCGCTGGATTATGTGAGTGGTATGCGTTTGAAGAATTCATCAGTTAACGGATGAGCTCATCGCAGGAAGCAATAATAATTAGCAAGCGGCAGCGGAAAAGGCGTATTGTCACAGCAGTATCTGACACCATGCCACCATCGAACGCCCAAGTGCAACAAGATTCTTGAGACTGTAGGGTAGATATTTGCATACTTAATGGGATTATTAAGCTGTGCTAAGTGAACTGAGAATTGTAATAATATACGGTGTAGTGGGCACTGTATATAGCAAGCTAGGTATTTATTTAGGTAAAACTTTTTTTAAATAGCAATGTGGTCAGCAGTAAGGGTTATGTTACGAAACAGGATCTAAATCTGCCACATGAAGGTTCAGAATCAATGGTAGCAGGAGTACAGTCGATAACGTAACCTTAGTCAGAAATTATTGCGACGCAAAATAAAATGACTCAGTACCAAAGAGAAGTTAACAAAAAATTTTAAGCCTTCAATCGAAAGTTAGATGCCAGGCAAAGTAAATTAGTAGCAGAGAGAGAGAGAGAGAGAGAGAGAGAGAGAGAGAGAGAGAGAGAGATGAATTTAGGAGCAGTTTTATTGGAATGAAGCAAATGCCTAAGGAAACAATAGCTAACAAGGAAAATTGTTTTTAGAAATATAATGGTTTAAAACTATAAGTAAGTGTAAAGTCAAAGCACACGAACAATTTGACGCATGTAATGCGATAAAGAGCCATAATGAGCAACTCGAAGCTCGTGCAGTCCACTGCAGTCAATTCGGTTTGAAGTCAGTAAACTTCCTCGTATGCAGAATAGGTGTTGTAACACTTGTACTGTAGATTACCCAGTCAGTTATTTCAGAGACATTGTACTCAAATCGGTAATATTGTTGATATACGATGTGATGTTAGTGTTATTTGAATTGAAAATTGTACACATTAGCACATATGTTCTAATTTAATGTCTGACTGATCATGTGCAATTAATATAAGCACTGCAAATGTATTATCAGTTACTTACAATGAAACATCCATCAGAACAGGCCTAGAAGACCAACGGTACGACCGACCGATGTACCATCCTCACGGAGGGGCGTTTGTGACAGCGCACCACTCTCCCCGTCATAGCAGTTTTCGTGACCGGAGCTGCTAGTTCCCAGTTTCGTAGCTCCTCAGTTGGCTGAGTCACCACACCTGCCAGCAGCTCTTGACAGCTCTCGGGGTCGTAGTAGTGTGAACGTTATATTTAAGATGGACAGTAGTATGCTGTTATGGCGAGAGTTTGTTAGGGGGAAAGCGTTTCGCTCATGTCGGTTGTGTTGGTGTTAATGGGTAAGATATGGTCCCAACAGAAAGATTATTATGGTGTATTTAAGATATTCGTAAGGCGACAAGTAAGTGAAGCTAATAAAGATAAGTTGTGATAGTGGAGACTTCCTTAGGTGACATGTATAGTCATGGACAAAACGAGCCTTTTCGCTATGCTGATCCGCACAGCTTTAAAGTCTGCTACACAGCGTAAGAGGCGAGGCGACGAAGTGCTACCAACATACTGTGCACAGGCGTGAAATTTAAAAACTGTCCGAACTTTGTTAGACTGTTTTCAGTTATGTGTAACACTACATTAATGCTGATTAGTGTGCTAAGCACAACACATAAATATAAGATATAAATGAAAGAAGAAACGTTAATTAGAATGAACTGTATTTATAAAAATGAATTTCAGCTTATCGAGACAACACAACTGTTTTAGTAAGAGAATGTACTCCATATCGTTACGAATTAGCAAAATAATTAGCGCATACGGCCGCGAAACGGTCTGTATCAACGTTCAGACCAGTCATACACGATTACCGTTGCTGACCTACCATGACAGTGTGCAAATTGAGCAATGCTTGAAGATTCATAACGAAATTCGGTGAAAAATCATTCAGTGCCACACTTAAGTCAATTCAGTTAGTGACAGAAGCGGAAAAAGTAGGCAGTAATAAGTACGAAATTCCACGAGCGTTTCCTATTGACATCCACAGGACGCCGGTAGAGAATAAAGGTAGCAATAAAACGTATTGGGTACCCGAGAATTTCTTAAAATTGCTGTACTGATAGTCTGTCTACCTCCATCGAGATTAGAACCGTAAACAAACCAGACCTCCCTTGCAGTAGCATACCTTTCACTAAGCTAGCAGAGAACCCAGGCAAACAGCTCTCTATTATTACCCCAGACATGAATAAGCCGGCAATGAAAACTGCAAACTGATTTGCAGTTTCTGTTGCATAGAGCTTTCTGGACTCAAAAACATGGATTTTCTACCTTTATGTCATCGCTTATGTCACAATAATTCGGGATGTTTATCGAAATAATGAAATACTGTTATTAGCGAGAAAATTTAGTAGGATAATGCCGCACCACCACAGGAAATAAACGGCTACATAGCTGCCAAACGTATTCTACAATGTTTAGAATTCTCCATTAGATTCGCCACAGCCATAAAACATTCAAAAATATCCGAAGTGTTTCTCAAGCTAGCTAGCAATGGGAATGCTCGCACTTCTAAAACACGGTCGCATTAATACTGGGATCTGATTACCAATTGGATTTCATTTGCGTTCCTGTAAAAATGATTGGGATGGAAAACGTAGCTACGATTAAAATGCTGATGTATCGACTGCAACTAGAACACTTCGAACAATGAGTTGGGGGAATTATTTATGCAGCCCTCGTCTTCAGTAAATGTCGTAGCTATTTCGTTGTTAGAATTTCGTCACCTAAATCGGTAAAAATGGAACCCTACTAGCCTCACTTTCTTGACCATCTGTCTGTCTACGCAACCCTTAAAACACTTTTACCTCAAGTACGGGTAGAAATAATAAGCCGAAATGTATCGCATTTCCTGCGGTTTACAGTCCCTTGGTGGTGTAAAAAAGTGAGCTTTTATGTCAACGCAATCTAAGGATACGGCCGTATATACAAAGAAAATTTACGCGAAAGGTCAAAAGATGGGTGCTGCAGAATTATCCTACTAAATTTACTCGCTAATAACATTGTTTTGTTATTTCGATAAACATGCCGAATGATTGTCACATAAGCGGTGACATAAAGGTAGAAAATTCATGATTTTGAGTCCAGAAAGCTCTATGCAACAGAAACTGCAGATCATTTTGTCATTTACATTGTGAAATTGCTGGCTTATTGATGACAGGGGTAATAATAGTGGTCTGTTTGCCTGGGTTGTCTGCTAGCGTAGTGAAAGGTGTTTTGCTACTGCAAGGGAGGTCTGGTTTGTTTTAGGTTCTAATCTCGATGGAGGTATATAGACTACCAGTAAAGCAATTTTAAGAAATTCTCGCGTACCCAATACGTTTTATTGCTACCTTTATTCTGTACCGGCGTCCTGCGGATATCAATGTGAAACTCTCGGGGAATTTCATACTTATTATTGCCTACTTTTTCCGCTTCTGTCAATAACTGAATTGACTTAGTGTGGCACTGAATGATGTTTCACCGACTTTCGTTATGAATCTCCATACATTGCTCAATTTGCACACTGTCATGCTAGGCCAGCAACGGTAATCCAGTATGACTGGTCTGAACGTTGATACAGACCGTTTCGCGGCCGAATGTGTTAAATATTTTGCTAAAACAGTTATGTTATCTCGATAAGCTGAAATTGATTTTTATTAGTACCGTTCATACTAATTAAAGTTTCTTCTTTCATTTATATCTTATATTTATGTGTTGTGTTTAACACACTAATCAGCATTAATGTAGTGTTACACATGACTGAAAACAGTCTAACAAAGTTCGGACAGTTTTTAAATTTCACGCCTGTGCATAGTATGTTGGTAGCACTTCGTCGCCTTGACTGTTATGCTGTGTAGCAGACTTTAAAGCTGTGCGGATTAGCATAACGAAAAGGTGAGAGGTCTCGCTCGTTTTGTCCACGACTGTACATTGACCAATTTACTAATGGAGACAGATATGTTGAAGTATAAGACAGTATAGTTTCCAGCAAAGGTTAATGGTGTACTAGGGAGCAGAAATAGATTTGGTAAGCATAGATACAGCATTAACAATATGAATGCAACAGACACAAAATAATACATAAAAATTTCAGTCGTGTTACTAGAACGTGTTGAATATAAGAGATGCATGTGTATAGCGTAATACATATTTATAGCACACAGAGGATAATATAGGAAACAAAATATTTATCTAGTCTCATGAAACGTATTGAACATTACATACAAATATATTTCGTTACAACTGAAAAACACTAGCGATGCACATTTAGAGATACAGGTCTATGTGCATAGACACTAACACATGAATTTCAAATACTGTTCCATACTTCCTGAAAGAAAGACTTGACAATAATAGCACTATAGGTGTGGGTGTAACTATATATAACAGATAACACTACAACAGAGAGGAATATATGTCCTACTGCCGAGTGGAAGTAACGACGTTTTGTGTCTTACATGTTTTTCTCTAATACAAACATGCCTTCAGACGGTAGACCTATACACTCACATGTTCTCTCAAAGCTATGAATCACATTTGTAAATTTATATAGTTCATAAGAGAACCTGCCAACAGTGGCGCCGACTTGGGGGGGGGGGGGGGGGGGGGACACAAAGTGCTTTGTGCTCCCTCCTCCCCCCATCAATAGTTAAAAGTAGGGGCCTCGCTCCCCCCAATATTCAGACATGCATTTCTCACCGCTCTCTCCCCCTTCCTCATCCCTTGCTGGGAAATTTGTTAAAACTTTCACATACATTTTTGTATAATAGTATGAAATGATTATGTACGAAAAAAATTACGATTTTACGAGCTATTGCGTATCCCTTTCTACTACTACTCCAACCTCTGCATATGACGAACTGTCGTGACAGGATTTGTCCCTTGAATCTGTACTATTCGCAGACTTTTACTATACGAAGGCGTGCGGGGAACGAAAGCTGACCATGAGCTCGCAGCGCTTTGGCTGCTAGGACGAGCTCCACGTCCTCCCACAGCAGCCTGCTGGCAGCTTGTAAAAGAAACTAATGAGCAATAGTGACACCGAATTTGATGGCGATCGCTACAAGGACTAGGTAATGTTAAAGACTCTTCATTCATTTTTGTAAATTCTATTGACTATCACTAGGTACAATACCACACAAATCAGCTACCGGCTCCAGGGATTTTGCCGCCCCAAGCGAACATGTCAAGCGCCTCCCCCCCCCCCCCCCCTTTTTCGACATAGTCAACTTTTCCCACAATATATTTCATACATGACGCCCTATTTTCACATATCACACTCATTCGTCTCTTTGTTGTGAATATGTCTTTAAGATCAAAGCAGCAGTCAGTGATACGTTTACAGTACAATACATTTTAAGCTATTTTTCTTGCAGGAAACGTTTCTTTCGTAAATCGGAACACACTGTTTCTGTACCACAGACAATTTTCAATAAGACCCTTGATTTTATGAATAATTTGTATTTCCAGTTTATTCTCACATTCCTTCATTTAAGGCTGGTTCCCACTAGAGCGCGGCAGCGCGGCGTGCGGCAACGGCAGTGGCAAGCGTTTTCCGCGTTGACGCGGCGGCTCGCGGAATTGGCGTTCCCATCTGGAAGCGGCAGACGTTAGCGGTAGCCAATGACGGACAGCCACTGAGGTACGGGGCAGGACCCACTGAAACGCGCGGTGCGTTTGATTAACTGTATCCTACACCTACATGAAGGAAAGACGAAGTTGGGTGAAGACATACAAATTTTTCATTTTCTGTACAATGTACTCTTTTACACATTTCATTATTATGTTTTCTCATTTCAATATAAACAGATTTCATGACTACCGTTCATGATTGTTCACTATCTCCTTACACATTGAAACAATGTACGATAAAAGAGATTATTCAGATAGTTAAGCGAGACAAAAATTTAAAGTGTGATACGGTAGCAGGTACAGGAAAACACTAAAAACACAAAGGCTTGGGGGAAGGGATGAAAGTGGAAGCCACCTGATAGAATTTAGCACAGAGCACAATGTAATAATCACCAGCACCTTGCTTAAGAATCATGAAAGAATAATACATACTTGGAACAAAGTTTTCGAAACCAGATTTTAAATTATAAGATATTTCCTGGTGCAGACGCAAACCTACAATAATTTATTGGTTACGAGCTGCGGTTTACAACTAAAGAGACAGTAAACGGTAGCAAATTAAGGAAATGGAACTTGAATAAGTCAAGACCCACAGTTTTTCGATAATCTTAAAGTTACCGTAATGCAACGACTGACTGAAACAGAGAAAGGAATCCGCTAGAATACGAATGGATATCTTTGAGAGAAAAAGTGAATGCAGCAGAGTATGTGAACGGGAAGAAGGTACAGTAGAAATCGTTAGATAAAACGTGATATATTAAATTTGACACGAGGTAAATATATAAAAATGCAGCAAATAAAGTAGGCCATGGGAAATAGAAATGTCTAAACATGACGTTGACAGAAAGTCCAAAATTGCAAGGCGATTTTGCACTTGGAAAACAGGGGAATGAAAATGAGAAAAACAAAGAAAACTTTGCTCAAAGGAGAAGCAACTGCCAAGGACTCATCTGGCAAGCCAGAACTAAGCAAATAAGAGAAGGCTAGAAAGCAGAAGGAATATGTAGAGACGAGAGGGGGAGGGGTTGTACAAACTAACATAAGCACAATGTTAGATTCCTGTGAAATGTTTGAACACGCAAGGCAATACTGATCCTACCACTTAGTTAAGTAGACACACTGAAGAACTGCGAAACTGTGTTTATAGCATTTGCATGTTTAGAGAAAGATTTTGACAATCTTAATTAAAACATTCTTTGAAGCTCTAAAACATAGGGCCACAAGGTTATCTACAACTTGTACAGAAACCAAACTGCATTTCTAAGACTTTAATGACTTGCAAGGGAATCAGTAATTGAGAAGGCAGAAGTAGAGAGGATATAAAATGAAGACTGTGAATAGCAACAAAAGCGTTCTAAAAAAGAAACTTTGTTCACATCGAATATAAATTCTAATGATTGGGTACAATTTTACAAAGGTATTTGTGTGGAGTGCAGCCTTGTATGTAAGTGAAACGTGGGCTATGAACAGTTCTGTCAAGAAGACAATGGACGCTTTCAAAACGTGGTGATCAATAAGAATGCTGAAGATTAGATATGAGGATCATGTAACTAAAGAAGAGGAACGGAATTAGAGCAGGAAGAGGAAGAGGAAATTACGGCACAACTTTGACTACAAGAGGGGTAAGTTGACAGGACATATTATGAGGCGTCAAAGAGTGAGGACAAAGGGGTTGGGTGATAGTATTCTGATAATAATCATCTGTTGAAATGCTATTCTGCTATTTTATCGATTAATGTAAGCAGTGAATTTACTATTCCATGCACTTCTCCACAAAACATTTAAACCAGAACTGAAATCAGCTGAACACCAAATCTTTCAACCACTGTCTGACAACTACTGCATTCTCTTTCAACTTTCTATAACAATCACTGGCTAGCCACACACACATAAAGATATAAGGAGGACAGAAATAAACAAACATTAGTTTTCAGCATATAATTCTTTAGATTGGCAACATGCACATAAACACATCAAACAGGAAGGGACATGAGGTGAACACACTGTAGTTATGACTTCAAATCAGTGTTTTTGGTGAAATGTCTACAGCTAGTGACAGAAGAAAAAAGAGCGAACATGAAAATGTGCTTATGTTCCATAATCTAAGTTTTAGTTCAACCTCCAGCATGTGACCAGGTGAGGGGAAACGCAGATGTCCGCCAAAAACTCGATTCACTGTAAGTAATCAGTTGTTGTTGTTGTGGTCTTCAGTCCTGAGACTGGTTTGATGCAGCTCTCCATGCTACTCTATCCTGTGCAAGCTTCTTCATCTCCCAGTACCTATTGCAGCCTACATCCTTCTGAATCTGCTTAGTGTATTTATCTCTTGGTCTCCCTCTACGAGTTTTACCCTCCACGCTGCCCTCCAATACTAAATTGGTGATCCCTCGATGTCTCAGAACATGTCCTACCAACCGATCCCTTCTTCTAGTCAAGTTGTCCCACAAACTTCTCTTCTCCCCAATTCTATTCAATATCTCCTCATTAGTTATGTGATCTACCCATCTAATCTTCAGCATTCTTCTGTAGCACCACATTTCGAAAGCTTCTATACTCTTCCTGTCTAAACTATTTATCGTCCACGTTTCACTTCCATACATGGCTACACTCCATACAAGTACTTTCAGAAACGACTTTCTGACATTTAAATCTATACTCGATGTTAACAAATTTTTCTTCCTCAGAAACGCTTTCCTTGCCATTGCCAGTCTACTTTTATATCCTCTCTACTTCGACCATCGTCAGTTATTTTGCTCCCCAAATATCAAAATTCCTTTACTACCTTAAGTGTCTCATTTCCTAATCTAATTCCATCAGCATCACCCGACTTACTTCGACTACATTCCATTATCCTCGATTTGCTTTTGTTGATGTTCATCTTATATCCTCCTTTCAAGACACTGTCCATTCCGTTCAGAGTAATCAGTTATTCACGTAAAAAAAGATGTGAACTGTTTTATAATCTGCAAGTATCACATATCAAAACAAAACTGAATCATTCTAGATTCCACCGAAGATGCCTTAAAGTAAAAGGCGAAACGCGTCTTGAACCAATAAAGTACACTGGATAAAGAAAAAAACGTTTGTTACTTCCAAAGGAAATAATCAATAGCTGTAGATAATTAGCAAATTACATCTTACGACATACCAGCAAATTAGTCTCGGTTTAACTTCTCATTACACATGCTATTAAATGCTGTTTAAAAAAATTCATCTATCCCTTCCGAAAAAACTGTAGTTTCTTTCATATCTTGGTAGGTAAACAGATTTTGGATATTTATCATTCGACGAAATACATAAGTTTTTACAAGTTATCGTTTGCAAAAAAAACACGTTTCGATTTCTTGAACCGTTTACGAAATTTGCAGTTGATACAACCACATGGTTTACGACAAGCAGGACGAAAGTATCGGTCGCGTAGCGAGCGACCCGCGCGCGGTCACCGCACAGCCCGTCCGTCGACATATCATCCAATATCTCGAGAACGGTGATAGCTATCGTTCTGCTCTCAGCTTTAAAAACAATTTCGATATGTTGACTAAATTTCATACGCAATAATGTATAACCTAAAATGAACTGTACGCAAAGTCCACGCAATGCGTTTTTACCTCTGAACACTCATTCAAATTTCGTGTAAAGGTTTACGTAAATGCGATACAGCAAGTAACCACGACTAATAACGAAAAGAAATTCGGTCCTTTATCGAGAGAAGATATCAGGCTGTAACATGCCCAAGAATCAAATTTTTCTACCGAATAGTTTCCTTGGAATCGAATGATAAGTATTTCATAGCTGCCGCCGCGTCCGCGCCAGCGGTTCGGCGAAAGTTCGTGTGGCCAGGGAGTCCGTACCTGACGTCACGCTCAGCGCGTTCTGTGATTGGCGGCGCGCACCTGGAGCGCGGCACGCGGCAGCGGAAGCGGTTCGACATGGTCAAACCGCGACGCAGAGCCCGCCGCGCCTTGCCGCTGACGCCATTTCCATGGCAACCACGCCGCTGACGCGCCGTTTTGACGCGCGGCAGCCCTAGTGGGAACCGGCCTTTACGCAAGATGGATTTGCCGCCCCCAAAAACCTGCCGCACTGGGTGATGGCACAGTTCGAGCCGGCCCTGGCAATAATCAACACTACTTATTGTTGGGCGCACAGTACTGTTACGCAGGCCGCAGCTAATGTTGGCAGCGAACGTAAATATTCCGGAGCTGGGCATCGCCAGTGGTCAGTTAGACTTACTGTGACTCGGTTCAGTTGTTAATGTTTCGTCCCTTACTGTCCAGTTTAAAATGGACAAGTTTATAGTTAGGAAGAAATGTGACAATGTGGCAAGTGTTAGCGATGGTGAAGCTAGACCCAGTGTTAGTGGTGCTGTGTGTGACAACAAAGACACAGATAGCGACGGAACTGTGGCGGTGACAAAAAACACTGTTGCTGGAAAAAAACCAACGCTGTTATCAGCCCTCTTGGAAACAGCAATTTGCATGGATCGATTACAATAAGGTAAAAGATGTTATTTTTTGCAAAATTTGCAGGCAAATGTTTGAAGAAAATCGTTTTCAGTTTTCTCACAAAATGGAAAAAACTTTCATGGAGACTGGTTCTTCGAACTGGAAGAAAGGGGTGGAAAAGTTGAAAGCGCATGAAGCATCAGGCTGCCACAGAGAATCTGTACTGAAATTCAAATCCTTAAAATCGAATGTCAACGCATTTAGCCAGGTTTCCAAAGAAAAACTGACACAAATGAAAGAAAACAGTGCTTGTTTACTAAAAATCATATCTTTCCTCCGTTATTTAACAGTGCAGGGGCTTGCAATACGTGGGCATGCTGATGAAACAAGAAACTTTGACAATTTATTACGCCTTCGATGTGAAGATGACCAGCTACTTTTAATATGGCTGCAGCACGAAACTTATCAATGGACATCGCATGATGTGCAAAACGAAACATTGGCCATTTTAAGTCATACACTTCTTAGAAAATTATTGGAGGATATCAAGAGTGCACAGTATTTTGCAATAATAGCAGACGAAACAACAGACATAGCCACCAAAGAGCAATTTAGTATGTGTATAAGATTTGTTGATGCTTTGCTAGAGATAGAAAATATTTTTTAGGGCTATACAGAATACAAAGTACCACATATAAGGCTCTGTTTGATGTTATTATCGACATTTTAAGACGATTTCACTTGCCTTACATCTAATTGTAGGAGCCAATGCTTTCACGGTTCAGCTAACATGGCCGGATTATACAATGGTGTCCAGGCAAAGTTTATGGAAATGGAGAAGAGAGCTATGTTCGTGCACTGCCTTGCACACTGTTTAAATCTAACACTACAAGAAACTGTGAAAGCAGTTCTAGAATGTCGAAATGCGTTGAATGTTATGAAGGACTTGATATATTTTGTGAGAGATTCACCTAAAAGATTAGATCTTTCTGCTCACCTGAAGGTTCTACAAATTTGAAACCACTCTGTCCTACAAGGTGGGCTGTAAGATACTTGGCAATGTCTTCAGTTCTGTCCAACTATACACAACTTCAGGATTTTTTTCTAAATGTTTCAAGAAATGACAATTCAGGCACTGGGGCCAAAGCAAACGGCTTTTTGATTAATGTGCAGACATATGATTTCTTTTTCATGTTATCACTTTTGGTAAAACTGTTTGGTCACATTGATACCGTAAACAGCACTACAGAGGAAATCCCTACACGTAGAGGAGGTCTATAAGATGATTTCCACTCTTGTAAGTTCTATTAAATTAATGAGAAACAATTTTGAATCATTCTGGGGTGCAGTAACTTCAAAATGTCAAGATGTGGATGTTGATTCCCCAAAATTACCCCTTAGAAGGAAAGTCCCTAGGAAATACGATGACTCCATCAATTCATCTGGTGAAACATTGACTGAAGGATGTAACAAATATAGAAGATTGTATTATGAAACAATGGATACATCCATCAGCTTCTTGGAATCACGGTTCAAAACTCAGCCATTCATGTTTGTAAATAAAATTGAAAAATTTATTTTGGTGATAACAAAAATTCATTCGATATTTTATCTTTCTACGAATCAGATATAGACAAAGAACGCTGGCTTCTCCACCAAAGCATGTTTCATGAGGTTATCCAAAGTAGTGATTCTGCGAATATTAATTCGTTGGATGACATAGTGAAATACCTGAAACAGGAAAACCACCTGTCTGACCTACTGCCGGAACTAGTGTAATTCATACGTGTAGTGCTGACGATTCCGGTAACGTCCTGCACAGCTGAGCGATCGTTTTCTTGTCTGCGGAGGGTGAAAACGTATCTTCGTTCTATAATGAGGCAGGATCGTCTTAATGTGATCGCCCTTCTCAACGCCCATAGAGATGAATCGATGAAACTCGACCTCGATACCATATGTGACGAGTTCATATGCAGGAATGATCTGAGGAGGAGTACATTTGCCATAAGAATTAAGGTATGTTATTTCAACTATATTTATGTATTTGTTTTGTACGCCTAGTGACCTATACTCCTACCGAAATGACATTGTGATTGAAGTTTCAGCGAGTCGAGGGGTAGGGGCTAGTCGCCAGCCAATCGTAGTTTGCAAGATTTGCAGCTGTTTGATGTTTTCATTATCCTCACAATCTTTTTTTGTTTCTTGAATGTTGTTATGCTGTGAGGGAAATTTCCCAAGAATATGATGTCATAACTCAAAAGGGAAAGGATACGTGCATAATACACCTCTCTCCTTCAGCAGTTGTATTGTTCCATGTAATTCTTATTGCATAGGTCATTTTAGATAGCTTAAAATTTAAGAATGTGGTATGGGAATTCCATGTCAGATTGTCTTGTAAGTAAACAAAGCGATTTTGTTTCAGTGACATTTAATTTTTTGGTTTTCCAAAGATATATTTGGTTTTAATGGGTTTTTAATTTTGCTGTGTGTGGAGTTGAATAGTGGCTTTTTTTTCTTTTTTTTTTTTAATGGTTAATCAGTAGCTTATTCTTCACAAGCCACTCTAAAATCTTTTCATTTGTGACTTCAGCATACAGCCTAAGAGCCTTTCTGTTTCCACCTTCAATCAATACACTGGTGTCATCTGCAAATAGGACTGGTTTGGAGTGTCGAACATGTAGATGGAAACGCAAAGTTATCTGTCAAATGTAGTACCTAATAAAATGATTCTGCCCCCCCCCCCCCCCCCAAAGAAAAGGATTTTCAAGTCGGCGCCTCTGACTGCCAATGCCGAATCAGAAGTTATATGGACTGTGTACTAGAATATCTATGAAACTCTATGACATCATATTACTATATGTCATAATGAAGTAATGTACATTTCTATGGAGATGTTGACGAGTCCGGACCTTACATGAGCTTCATAAGTATGATACAGAATAAAATCCCCAGAATATAACTCTATATTGCTAACAGGTAGCAATTGTAATAATCTCATATACCGAATAACAAAACAGTATCAACCCTTATAACGACAGGGGCATGCGTAAATGAGATAAAGTGAATGCAGTTTGGAGGCAGTTGTGCTCGTGGTTAATGGCATTGGGAAACCCCAATTAGCATTAACAAAGCAAAGCCCAGCTGCAGCGCAGAAAGAAATAAGGTGAGCACAATGTAACACCTTTTAAATAAACACAGCCAAGACCATGGGTAAATGGCTTGAAAGCAATAACAAGGTTAGCAGCGACCCGGCAAGAAAAATAAAAATTCACCTGTAACGAGGAAGCAGTTCGCTGAAGCCATACTGTGTGACGTAGAAGAGACACGGTGGGGAGAGTCACGTCATATAAAAGCATTTTTGAGAACTAAATTAACAGAGCTCTCTCGTCTCGCAGTGGGCCACACCTATGTGTGGAAAAATAGGGAAGACGATGAGACATTTACGTCTGTGAAGCGAGGGCGCTGCGCTTCACGTATCGGGGGCGACAGATGTAATGTGGCAGTTAATATTCCAGTGGGATTTTTTGCAGGCAGGGCATTGTGCACATAGCTCCATTTCTTAGCGAGTGTGCAATAACCATCATTTCGACTAGGGAAAATTTCATGTTCTACATAACGCAGGAAAGTTGAGACTGGATGTATGGAATTAGCGTTTCAGATCCAGAACGGAGGCAACACCACCACAGTTCCTGATAAATGTTGAGTCAAGATTTCGTAGAATGAAAAAGGCAGAGGTCGTGTTTTCACTTTAGAAAAAAAAAAACTCTCATTTATATCAGTTTCTGCATTCTTGTTATGTCACAGCAGAATTTCTAATTAATTTGCGACGATCTGCCCCTAACATTAGTGGTATTACAGGCCCAAAATTAATAGCTATGTGGAATGTGTATTTGCCACCCTGGTCTTGAGACGACGTTAAGATACGTTATCCACTTGCGCACACTCACAAAATAGCTTTACCCACCAGCACTTTACACAAAATGACGACATGTTACACAGCCACAGTTAATATAATGTGCTACGAAAATAACATAATATTTTTATAAAATGATTAACAGTCAATGAATGTTGTCAAGATATATTACAGTTTACTTCAGGTTTTCATTGTATGAACTATGCTAGTTTTTGCACTTTCATGTAAATATATACCTGTATGCTGTGGACAGAGGCAATAAGAGGGAGGAACATCAATCATTCCTATCGCAAGTTGGGGATGTCTGACGTCACTCCACGCCATTTCTTGCTATTGATGGCTGAGTCATGACCAGACGTTACTGCCTCATCTTCTCTACACCGCAGTCGCCTGTCAAAGTAGGGAAGTGAATTGTCCCCGTGTCAAAGTAAAATTTTGGTGTACTGTAGTATATTATGAGAAAGAACGTCAACACGGCGTCTGAAAATTGCATTTAAATTGATTGTGAGCAGTGTTTAATGAGAAGAAAAAACGTCAGTGTGACGAGTTTTATCAGTGACAGTGTGACGTGAGGGTACTGTGCTAAAAAGGTAATTTTTTTGAATAACAGTGTCTGTGTTTTTCAATATGATTGCAGAATTACTGTGGTAAAATTCCAGCACGCGGCAGGTTAGTTAACATAAGAGTTATAGGATTTTATAGCACATATTAAGCACTCCAACCTTAAAAGTATTTCATGCAGACAGTGATGCATTTCCGTTACAGTATTCCAAACTTCATTAAGTTTAATCATATAAATTTGTAAATCGAAACTTTACAGTTAACAACGATAGGGTTGACTTTGTTTAAAAATATGTTATTTTATGGAAATGTTGCCTTCAGCTATAGTGTGTTTACGATAGGTCAGTTAGTCACAATTCGTGACACATTCTTCTCCTTGGTATGTTAATTAACAAAATTAACAATTTGATTAATTTTTTCACTGCAGTTGCTTAGACTTTGTAAATTAGTTTATTTAATTAATGTTTTCTTAGTAAAATTGGCCATTTTATTTAAGCAAGTTGCAAATTAATATTGCGGATCAGTTATGAAATGTTTCTTACTAAGGTAACACTCCTGTTGAGAGGTCCTTACGTTTTAAGATGTGGTTCATATTCTTCTTAGCATAATATACTTTCAAAATTGTTTGTTGGCTATGAGAACAATCCAGTTTTGGAAACCGCACAAGGAAAGGCTGTGTCAAGATTTACATTTCTGACTCCAGACAAGCATCACTTCCTAACTGGTGAGTTAACTGTCAGGGTGAGTCACCTAACGTTACCGCTGGATATATTTCGTAAACCACATCAAATACTGACGAACCGATTCCACAGACCGAACGTGAGGAGAGGGGCTAGTGTAATTGTTTAATACAAACCATACAAAAATGCACGGAAGTATGTTTTTTAACACAAACCCACGTTTTTTTTAAAATGGAACCTGATGTGTTGGTAAATGTGCCAACACCTTGTAGATAGAGGAGGCCGAAATGGAAGCTATCTAACGCAGACGGGCGTGAATTCTGGAACAGGATAAGTATTGAATGCTAATAAGAAAAGTATGCAGCTCCTCGAATACTTAACTTTATTCGATCCTTGTGGTACATCGCTCTTGATAATACAAATAAGACTATCTTCAGATACGGTTAATGGCGCCTTGCTAGGTCGTAGCCACGGACTTAGCTGAAGGCTATTCTAACTGTCTCTCGGCAAATGAGAGAAAGGCTTCGTCAGTGTAGTCGCTAGCAAAGTCGTCGTGCAACTGGGGCGAGTGCTATCCCGTATCTCGAGACCTGCCTTGTGGTGGCGCTCGGTCTGCGATCACACAGTGGCGACACGCGGGTCCGACATATACTAAATGGACCGCGGCCGATTTAAGCTACCACCTAGCAAGTGTGGTGTCTGGCAGTGACACCACAGAACCACGTTAGTTTTGTTAGCACATCTGAACATATAAAGAAATACGTAATCAGTGCCGTTTGTTGCATTGTAAAATGTTAATTACATCCGGAGATATTGTAACCTAAAACTGACGCTTGAGTACCACTCCTCCGCTGTTCGATCGTGTGTATCGGAGAGCACTGCAACATACGTCGCGTTTCTACAGAATGATCTGCCAACGTTGCTCGAAAATGTCCCACTGGAAACGCGTCGACGTATGTGGTATCAGCATGATGGTGCACCTGCACATTACGCAATTAACAACAGGCTGACCCTTGACAGGATGTTCGACTGGCGTTTCATAGGACGTGGAGGACGCATTAATTGGCCAGCCCGTTCTCCTGATCTTACACCTCTGGACTTCATTCTGTAGGGTACGTTAAAGGAGAATGTGCACCGTGATGTGCCTACAACCCCAGAGGATATGAAACAACGTATTGTGGCAGCCTGCGGCGAAATTACACCAGATGTACTGCGGCGTATACGACATTCGCTACGCCAGAGATTGCAATTGTGTGCAGCAAATGATGGCCACCACATTGAACATCTATTGGCCTGACATGTCGGGACACACTCTATTCCATTCCGTCATTGAAAACGGAAACCACGTGTGTACGTGTACCTCACCCCTCATGGTAATGTACATGTCCGTCAGTGAGAAAGACCAATAAAAAGGTGTTAGCATGTGGACGTAATGTGCTGTTCCAGTCTCTTCTGTACCTAAGGTCCATCAATGTTCGCTTTGGATCCGTACGTAATTCGGTGCTCTCCGATACACACGATCGAACAGCGGAGGAGTGGTACTCAAGCGTCAACTTTAGGTTACAATATCTCCGGATGTAATTAACATTTTACAATGCAACAAACGGCACTGATTACGTATTTGTTTATTATGTTCAGATGTGCTAACAAAACTAATGGGGTTCTATTAAAAAGAAAGGTAGGTTTGTGTTGAAAAACGTACTTCCGTGCATTTTTTAATGGTTTGTATTAACCAATTACACCAGCCCCTCTCCTCACGTTCGGTCTGTGGAATCGGTTCGGAAGTATTTGATGTGGTTTACGAAATATATCCAGCGGTAACGTTAGGTGACTCACCCTATATATATATATATATATATATATATATATATATATATATATATATATATATATATATAACTTTTTTTGTATCAGTATTCATATTCTATTGATATTTATATCAGATACCTCCAATACTAAGAGACCATACAGTTCACTGAGATTCCTTTTAATACCAGTTGTCTTTAATAACTTGTGGAATTATGACGTAATGCTGACGACTGTGCCTTCGTAGCACGAACAATGAAAGCCATGCGAAGTGTTTCAGACTTACTGTAGCAGTTAGGATCCACTGAGTGATTCGAGCGCGAGAGGTACAATCTGACCACTCGTTTAGCCTAGTAGTCTTGTGACCTTATCACATTCGCTATTAACTTTCGTTACAGCCTCACATCAAGAGATCCGAGCTCCACGACCAACGAACTACTTCTGCACAGGGATATCAGTAGATGATAACAACTCGACGGCCTATGAGAATTTCGGGTTCTCTCTTTCTGCGATATGCACATCTATGACTCCTTGCATGGTCTGCATTCGCAGTACAATTATGAACAGTTGGCTGTAATCCGTAGTAATAAGAAGAGAGAAACACAGGGTGCATCAAACACTGACTCTTGTTTCCTTCCGGTTGCAAAAGTTAGTTCTCAAACAACTAGTGCCTTCCAAAATAGCAGCTTCTGCAGCGTTGTCTCCTCGTACCCTGTTAGTCCTATAAATGGTAGGGCTCTCACAAATTGAACAACGCCCTAAGATGGGACGCACGAGTATTTCGTAAGCAGTAACATTCGTAGACTGGCTGCATTTGAACAGTATCCTGCCGATGGGGCAAAGTCTGCTACCTGTTTTACCTACCACTGACCTTACGCGGTAATTCCATTTCATACTCATATAAACTGTTGCTCCAAGACATTTTTATATGTTTATTTAACTATTTCTTATTGTGTCTGACTGGTATTATAGCATATGGCGTTTCTTTGCTGTGTGAACTAAAGAGTTTTACAGTTCTGTACATTTATCAAGATGGTAGTCTTTGCACCACTTCAAAACCTTTTCAGGTCCTGACTGTATACCTCTATTGAGATACAACTTAAATTTAAAGGTAGCAGTATCACTCCTAAAAACTCTGTGATTGCTTTTAACATCGTGTGGCAGGTCATGAATATACTACATGAGCAGCAAGGATCCATGGCGTATGCCTGAAGTTACACGGTCCAGTCTCACTAATGTGAGCACCACTTATGGTCGACGTCAGCGTGCAATAACCACTCACCGATAGCAGTTGGCAGCAGTAGCAACAGAAGGTATATAAATCATCTCGGGGACGCGGGAAGTAATGCAGTCGTTGTCGTAATGCGAAAACGGAGTGACTTATCTGACATCCAGAATGGCATTATCATTGGCTTTCGGTCCAAAGGTAGAAGCATTTCTGATACGGCTAAGTTTGTAAACTGTTCGCGTACTGCCATGGTTAAAGTATTCCGTGCGTGCCAAAATGGTGCTTTCCTAAATCGTCGACGAGGGAACTGTGGTGCACCATGCGCCGTAGGTGACAAGGGTTGAGCGACGACTGCGGAGACATGCGCGGGCGATTGGAAGGACAACTGTTGGGCATCTAATCGCCCAGATGCACAAAGACAGCCATTGGGCGAAGGTCGCTTCGTATGGGCCTCCGCAACAGTCGCGTGGTTCATGGACCCATGCAGACTGCAGTTCATTGACGACGAAAGCACGCCAGTGTTGCATCCAGACGTCCACTCACGGCGAAAGGTGGATGACTCACATTTTAAACTGTATAGAACACATGGCCAGTGGTGCGTACTGCGTGAAACGTCTAAAAGCGAACACCCTGCTTGCGTGTAGGTCTGAGGAATGTTTCCATGGCATTCTCGATGTGATTTCGTCGTTCTACAATACACAACTGATCAAGGCAAGCATGCACTTATTCTTCGAGACTATGTAGACCCTCATATGTAGTCTTCTTTTCCTCGTCATGACGGTATTTACCAGCAGGACAACGCAACGTGCCACGCAGCACGTAGCGCACATGCGTGGTTCGAAAAGCACTAATATGAGTTTATCGTACTCTCCAGGCTACCAGGCTTCCCGGATTAAAATTCTGTCGTAAATCTATGGGACCACCTCGTCGGGCTGCTCGCGACCTGGATTCTCAACCGAGAAACTTCGTTTGGTTCAAATGGCTCTAAGCACTATCGGACTTAACATGTGACGTCATCAGTCTCCTAAAACTACTTAAACCTAAGTAACCTAAAGACATCACATTCATCCATGCCCGAGGTAGGATTCGAACCTGCGACAGTAGCAGCAGCGTGGTTCCAGACTGAAGAGCCTAGAACCGCTAGGTCACAGCGGCCTGCAAGAAACTTAGGGCAGCTGGGCATGCTATTGAAGTTGACATGGTTCCACGTCTCCAACGGGAGCTTCCAGAACCTCATTCACTCTCTTCTTTCACGTCTTGCAGCGATTCGCGTCACAAAAGGTGGTTATTCGGGCTTTTGATACCTGGTCATATTAATTTGAAGCCCCAAGATGAAGTGTTACATCCTTCCACCAGGAAATTCTGAATCCTGTTTCGGATTTTGTTTGGGGTGTATATAGCCGTTCATTTCCTAACAAAAGTTTATGTGGTATCGATTCAAACCGTTTTTTGAAATCAATAAATACTGCTTGCACCAAAGTGTTTTGGTGCGTGGCTTGCAGTACTATGTCATGGCTTAGAATGACCGATGTTTTCAGTATCCACACTGTTCGAAGTCTTCGTGTTTGATCGCAAAACGTCTTCTAGAACTATGCAACAGATACTTGTAGACGTCAGTGTGATTGGACGATAGTTTTGTTGATTATTTTACATGTTAGGTGGAAGACCGAAGCATTTAGGAGTAGTGGAGAGCGAACCCAGATATATGAGAGCACACCTCGTGAAGGGACAGCATTTGTTTTAATCTGCCAGGAAGTTTCATATCAGCGCACACTCCGTTGCCGAATGAAAATCTCATTCTGGAAGCATTTGTAGCCGTCTGTCTCAACAGTGGGCAACTCCTCGGCATCTGCGGTTGGAGGAATACACCGGGACCGCGAGGTGAGCCGGTTGTCAGATTGACAACAGGTTGTCTGGATGGTTAATACTGGTGGTTCTCACCGGACGGGGGCCGCTGACAGCGCGCTTGTGGTGAGGGTGGCACCGTGTCGGAAAATTAGACGTCGCAAATTATTTCACGGGCCCCACACAAACAAAGTCCGTATTACTAAAAATACAAATACGGCGAGGAAGCACGCCAAAACTTCCTCTCTGTATGTACGAGGAACGTTCAGTGAGCAGTGCAACACATTTTCTATTTTCTCGGCCAGTTTCGGTTGGATAAATGCGGAATTCACTATGGGACACGTGGAATATTACCTCTGGAACCCCTACAGTTTCATGGAGTTCTGCTAGGTGGCGGTGCTATATGCAGCCTTCAACCCGGCGGTCATAACGGAGGAGCATACCCAGCAGAGAGATGTCATGAAGTTTCTGTTGACGGAAAACCAGAGTGTCGCATATATCTATTCGCACTTGCAGAATGTGTACGGAGACCTGCCAAAGAACAGAAGAACTGTGCGTCGTTGGGCGAGGTGTCTCGGCCGGAAACTGCAATGCCGGTACGTGCGGACACACTCATTCGAGGGGATCAACGGATCACAATCGAACAACTCGCTGCACAGCTGCATGTCGCTATTGGTATTGTTTACAAGTTCAGAATCCAGTTGGGATACTAAGGATTCTTCGCCACCTAATGGGAGACCGTAAAGAGCAACGAAGGATCACACGTCCGAAGTTGGTTGCACGTTACGAGGCTGATGGTGACAAATTTTAATCGAACATCGTCAAAGGCGATGAAACATGAGTTCAACACTACGAACCGGAAGTAAAACGGCAATCCATGCAGAAATGCGACATCACCTATCCTCCGAAGGAAAAGTTCGAAGCTACAGTCTCAGCCGATGAAGTCATTCCGACTGTCTTCCAGGACTCTGAAGGGGCTACTCGCTTTGACGTCCTTCCTCATGATGCATCTTTCAACTCTGAGCTGTATTGTGCTACCCCGAGGACACTGAAGAATAAATTTCAGTATTTTCATCGTCACAAAAAAGCAAACAAACTTGTTCTTCTGCATGGTGACACAAGGCATCACACACGTCTGTGGAGCTCAAAAGCTTCATTTGACTGTTTTCCCTCATCCACCCTACAGCCGTATCTCGCAATTTCAGACTACCATCTATTTGACCCAATGAAGGATGAACTCCGCGGGAAGGAGAAAGTGGATGATGTGCAGGCTGTTGACGCACCAAGACGTTGGTTCCGACTTTGGTTCCGACGTGGACCAGTAGAGTGGTATAATGCCGCAATACAGGCCCTGCCAGTAAGATGGCGTAAGGCCATCGCGCTGAAAGATGTTAGGTTATAAACTAGGGTTTTGTAGCCAAAAGAGTGAGGAATAATGGGGATATCTTTGAATTCTAAATAAAACGGATCTACTTTCAGGAAAAATGTGTTGTTTTACTTACTGACCGCTCCTTCACTTCAGAATTTGATGGTAGAAGAATTGAATGTATTAAATTTCTATAAAAATTCATAACTTGCATGTGTCTTAACGAACCAAGTGTGGAATAATAGCACTTGACCAACAGTATCGGTTAAAAGCTTCAGGACAGTAAAATTTGAGTTATGACGCACAACGTTTAGTGCGAAGGTAAAAAAAAGCCACTTTATTTCAAAAGAATTTGCATAACGGTAACAAACTGCAACGGTTATGAGTAAGTTTTAATACCCCTTAAGTTGAAAACAGACAATGTAAGATAGGGCTAATTATTACCATTTTCACTGAATAAGATGCGAATAACCCGTAAACCAAGGACGCCAACAAAAAACCAAGGTAAACCTGCCGAAATTCTTGTACAGGTATAATACGTAAGGTAGCACTAAGTTCAATACCATGCTTTATTCATCATCAACTTCATGTGCAACCTTTGGATCACATTATGCCACATTTTCTGACAAAAAACAATGAAACTGCTAGTTTTTTGACAGAGCACAGGGATCAGCGAGCAAGCGCGAGGCATGTAAAGTGTTTAGATATGTAATTTCTGTAGTGATATGTACAGTACATGAATTTTGTACGTTTCGCAACTTCAGATCACGGTTACGTAAGTGACGCAGCCATGTTTGCCTGGGATCAGTTGGCTTTACGACAGTGTTGAAAGGAGAGTAGCAAATCGCGATTTATGTGTTTCAACTCTCGGGCGACAGGGGAAGGTCTTGCGGGATTTCACTAGGACCTCAGCGATTTAGAGAAGTACTGGACAGCTGCGCTGGGGAATTTAACTCGGTACAGTACGTGATGTTATCTTTGGAAACAATTCTGCATAAGTTTCTGAACTTTAACTCTGAATAGCAATGTCTTACTTAAAGGCAAGTGAAATTTCTGAATAAAATAGTGGACAATAACTTTGAACTTCAGCTTTGCGTCTAAGGACTTGTGAAATTTCTGTAGGGATTCGTGCGCTTTGCAATGCTTTTCACAAACAATTTCTCGAACTTTACCTTCGAATGACAATGTGGTGAACAGGAACTAGAGCGTTCTTGATCGAGCTGGTTAGTCTTCCGTTGCAATCACAGTATTATTCAGGGGATAAATAAAACATATTAATTACTGATTCATAAACCCGTCAGCAATTATTGGATGTTACAGATCAGTAACAAGGTAATGCGCCAGGCGTGAAGCCATTACATTCACACGTGCGAAGCAAACAGGCTGTAAAAAGCGGTCGCGGACATGGTTAATATTTTTTATCACAAAAAACTGGGTGTAAGCAGACAGAGCAGTGCACCTTGTAGATAAGTGTGTGTTCCGCTATATTCCAATCACTGGGCACGGTTTTTTGTTCGAGAAATCTACGGTGTAATGTGGTTGAAGTGGGAGCTAACTAATGTTTGTATTCTGTACAGAATCTGACTGGGATTATATCGGGCCTTGAAGCCTGGTTCAGTTTTAGCGATTTCACTGGTTTCTCAGTGACACCGACAGCTATTTCTACACCATTCGACTTTGTAGTGCTGCAAGGAATAAACTGTGAGTGTATTTCAACAACTTCCTTCGTGATGCAGTAGTTGAAAAGATACTCATTATTTTTACTTTTGCGTCTCTAACCTCAGCTTCGGTGCATATCTCAACTACAAGTCTTTGGCGCAATAGACAGATTTTGCGTATGAATAGTATTTTATTGTGTAATTTGACAGTTCTTTCACATGAATTTGCTGCGATGATCATTGCAGGCCTTACACATTGACTCTTTGAGACCAAAAGCCTTTTATTCGGCATTTCTCTGTCCCCTATTCTTTATTTTACGCGGTTATGAAGCAGTCCCTGTTTCTTTAGTAGTTTTTAAATATACACTGGTGTCCAAATTTAAACTAACAATCCGCGGTATCCCCGTCCTGTGCCGAATTCACTATACAGGGTGAGTCACCTAACGTTACCGCTGGATATACTTCGTAAACCACATCAAATACTGACGATTCGATTCCACAGAACGAACGTGAGGAGAGGGGCTAGTGTAATTGGTTAATACAAACCATAAAAAAATGCACGGAAGTATGTTTTTTAACACAAACCTACGTTTTTTTAAATGTAACCCCATTAGTTTTGTTAGCACATCTGAACATATAAACAAATACATAATCAGTGCCGTTTGTTGTATTGTAAAATGTTAATTACATTCGGAGATATTATAACCTACAGTTGACGCTTGAGTACCACTCCTGCGCTGTTCGATCGTGTGTATCGGAGAGCACCGAATTACGTACGGATCCAAAGGGAACGGTGATGGACCTTAGGTACAGAAGAGACTGGAACAGCACATTACGTCCACATGCTAACACCTTTTTATTGGTCTTTTTCACTGACGCACATGTACATTACCATGAGGGGTGAGGTAAACGTACACACGTGGTATCCGTTTTCAATTACGGAGTGGAATAGAGTGTGTCCCACTGGAAACGCGTCGACGTATATGGTATCAGCATGGTGGTGCACCTGCACATTCCGCGATTATCAATAGGCAAACCCTTGACAGTATGTTCGACGGGCGTTTCATAGGACGTGGAGGAAGCATAAATTGGCCAGCCCGTTCTCCTGATCTTATACCTCTGGACTTCTTTCTGTGGGGTACGTTAAAGAAGAATGTGTACCTCGATGTGCCTACAACCCCAGAGGATATGAAACAACGTATTGTGGCAGCCTGCGGCGACATTACACCAAATGTACTGTGGCGTGTACGACATTCATTACGCCAGAGATTGCAATTGTGTGCAGCAAATTATGGCCACCACATTGAACATCTGTTGGCCTGACATGTCGGGACACACTCTATTCCACTCCGTAATTGAAAACGGAAACCACGTGTGTACGTGTACCTCACCCCTCATGGTAATGTACATGTGCGTCAGAGAAAAAGACCAATAAAAAGGGGTTAGCATGTGGACGTAATGTGCTGTTCCAGTGTCTTCTGTACCTAAGGTCCATCACCGTTCCCTTTGGATCCCTACGTAATTCGCTGCTCTCCGATACACACGATCGAACAGCAGAGGAGTGGTACTCAAGCGTCAACTTTAGGTTGCAATATCTCCGGATGTAATTAACATTTTACAATGCAACAAACGGCACTGATTACGTATTTGTGTATATGTTCAGATGTGCTAACAAAACTAGCGGGGTTCCATTTAAAAATACGTAGGTTTGTGTTAAAAAACATACTTCCGTGCATTTTTTTATGGTTTTTATTAACCAATTACACTAGCCCCTCTCCTCACGTTCGGTCTGTGGAATCGATTCTTCAGTATTTGATGTGGTTTACGAAATATATCCAGCGGAAATGTTAGGTGACTCACCCTGTATGATCAAACTGTCAACAGATGTCAGTGCGATCGTGTCCTGCACGGAAGAAGGCATACCGGTCAACGGACTACCACTCCAAGGATCACGAGAGGGCACCTGTCAAACGGGGTAGCGTTTGCCGGATAGTAACACATCCACAGTCGCTGTGTACGTCACAAAAAAATGGTTCAAATGGCTCTGAGCACTATGGGACTTAACATCTGTGGTCATCAGTCCCCTAGAACTTAGAACTACTTAAACCTAACTAACCTAAGGACATCACACACATCCATGCCCGAGGCAGGATTCGAACCTGCGACCGTAGCAGTCGCGCTGTTCCGGACTGAGCGCCTTAACCGCGAGACCACCGCGGCCGGCTGTACGTCACAGACGGTGCAGTATGGCACAGAGAAGACGCCTAACTGACTCTGCGGTGGAGGACCATAGAAACAACGCAATTAGGACAGACGCAAACTGATGTGGCCTGATGGCTTAATGTGAATCGTTCCGTAGTTTCTCGGATATGGTGACAATTTGTAGAGATCGAAACTGTGTGCAGATGCCGGGGTCAGGGCCGACCACAAGTGACATCTGAGAGAGAGGACCGTTATTCGGCAAGGGCACGACAGTATCACCTTAATACTACACGGAAACTGGCACCTGACTTCGCAGCATCCAGTGGACGTGTTGTATCCAGGCAAAAGGTGTACAGAAGTTTTTACTGTCGGAGACCTGCTGTATATCTACATCTGACGCGCTTCGACAGAACGGAACGACCAACGGAGTGGCCACCGCGCGACATGGACGTTCGAACACTGGGCCTACGTTCCTTGCACAGATGAGTCCCGATTTAGTCTAGAGAGTGATTTTCGGCGGATTCGCATCTAGACGGAACGTGGAATACGATTTTGGGACCCAAACATTGTGGAAAGAGACCGACGTCAAGGAGTATCCCTAATGTAGGGATTACCTTGGCCACTTGAACATCTCTTCATGAAAATTTATGGGCGAATCGGCAAGGTTTAACTGCTATCAGGTATCGTGACGAGATCTTGGAACGTTATGTGTGACTGAAGTGATGTGCTGTGGGTCCCGACTTCGTACTGGTGGACGATAATGCTCGACCTCGTAGAACACGGATGTTGTCTTGTAAACGGAAGATACAGCACGCATGGCGCGGCCTGTTCGTCCTTCCGGTTTGAACCCCATAGAGTATGTCTGGGATACATTAGGGAGACGGGTTCAAATTTACAACAAGCACTCTCCAAGACTTGTGAGCAGCTCTGCAGGAAGAATGGGTGTTGTTGTCTCAACATGAGACTGATGACATCATTGCCGGCCGCGGTGGTCTCGCGGTTCTAGGCGCGCAGTCCGGAACCGTGCGACTGCTACGGTCGCAGGTTCGAATCCTGCCTCGGGCATGGCTGTGTGTGATGTCCTTAGGTTAGTTAGGTTTAAGTAGTTCTAAGTTCTAGGGGACTGATGACCACAGCAGTTGAGTCCCATAGTGCTCAGAGCCATTTGAACCATTTTTTTGATGACATCATTCACAGAATGATCCGATGTTTACAGGCCTATATTGCTGCCAGATGTGGTCACACCCTATAATGAGTAGATTAATCAGTTTTTGGAATGTCTGGGGAAATCTATTTACATGGGAAAACGAAAAACATTTTTGTCAACCTTTATCCATGTTACAGTTGCTTACCTTCTGTACTCTTTACGTTGTTTGTACTTCACTGTCATCAGTTTGTACTGTTTTGTAGCAAAAGAAAAGCAACATGGCAAAATTTCGGTTTGTGGCTTTAATTTTGAATACTAATGTATATACAGTGCTACGTCAAGTTTTCTTTTGAACTTCTACCTACCGTTTCTCTACACGTTCTAGGTAAGACGTAGTTCCTCTTGTATAGATGACACAATTTTACATTCAAAGTACAATTTTTTTGTACTTGTTTCAGAATCCCTTTGTACTTTAAAGCAACTGTTATTACAATTTCCTCATGATTACTAACAACATTTTAATGATACGATTTTTTTGTTGCACTTAAATCTAACATATGTCGTTTCATCATCTGTACACTTCCGAGCTATTTGTTCCAAACAGGCTTCAAAGAAAGCAATCATTATTAATTTGCAGAATGTTTGACGTGCTATGTAAATCACCAACAAAAATTTAAGTATCTAGATAGATTGTTAGATGACTGGATTATATCTGTACGATTAGGGAACGTATTTTATCGCGGAGAGGAGCGATTTTGTCTTAAACTAGTTAAGCTGATTCTAGCGAACACAGATTTACCGAGAAAACATACCATTCCGTTGAACACCCTGTCTTGCCTTGCTGTAAAAGGATGAAAACAGTTTCTTATACAGAAAATATTTTTTATTGTAAAGCTAATGGAATCACTACATTATTTTCCTTGTCCGTTTCCTGCGTAAACATCAGACGGTTCGACTCTGCAGCATCTGTCGTGTAATTGTCCATGAGAGAAGCAGTCGGTTTCGAAATTCGATCCACATACTTGCAATGATTGCCATTCCGCTTTATTGATATTCATAACGAACAGAAGGCGTATTAGGAACTGCAGTATTTTAACTCAAACCCCATGTCGATCAGAATGAGAGGTATTCGTGGAAGTAGTACGTGAGGCATCCAGTTTGAATACTGTCACTTCAGTTAGATTCTTCATAAATTTTTAACTAGTTATCGTGTGCTACTGCGTAACTTTGGCTGATTGATGTTTCGGAGTAACGTAATTGTCTGTCGAATTTTCAGATTCAAAATGGTTCAAATGGCTCTGAGCACAATGGGACTCAACTGCTGAGGTCATTAGTCCCCTAGAACTTAGAACTAGTTAAAGCTAACTAACCTAAGGACATCACAGACATCCATGCCCGAGGCAGGATTCGAACCTGTGACCGTAGCGGTCTTGCGGTTCCAGACTGCAGCGCCTTTAACCGCACGGCCACTTCGGCCGGCTTTTCATATTCAGAATCAGTCCATGTCGCGTAGGTCGACATTTGTAGACGCCAGAATGGCTCTTCTTCTAAGCCCTGTGCGATTTCCATCATTTGCTTCGACGCTGTCTGAAACCTTGTCTACAGTTTCTTGTTTTGATTTCACGATATTGCAGAAATTAAATGACAAGGTGACTTTTCCTGATTCTGAATTCTGATTCTGATTCTGAAGTACAGTGCTGCTACTTATCTGGAATAACTGTCTTGAAAATATGTCAGATGTTGCATCGCCTTGAAGCTGAAATTTCATATTTGTTGTTAAATAAATGACTGTGCTCCAAAAAGCTGGATATTTCGAGCAGATATGCAATTCATCAACTGGGTTGAGCGATGTGTAACTGGAAGCGTTTGCCTGAAGTCATCGGATAGTAACACCAATGCTCAAGCAGATGGAACCTGATAATTTCACAAGTCTTTCAGTCTATACTCTAATGCTTCCATTGAGTTCTTGTGAGCCAATGTACACTCATCCCACACAACGCGTTTGATTGCCTGAGGAACCTTCCCATTCCTGATGTTTTTAAAATGTCGCGTATTGGGTTTTCTGTGATTTGACAGTTTAAGAGATAAATTTGGTTTTCCCCTTCTTCCATCAACGTGGCAGCAATATCTGAAGAAGAAAGAGGTAAGGCAGCATTGCCGTTTGAAGATATTTTAGTCTAAATCAAGGAAATTGAGAAAGATTTTTCAGTACCAGCCAGAGAGACAAAACAATACACTACACAGTATTAACTGACCACACCTTGTATGATGATATCAAATGCTACCTTTTTTGCTGGATAGTGTATCGCTTTATTTCCTTAGCCTACCAACTGAACAGAAACGAAAGAAATGAAATTTATTTTCGAAAACAAATAATCCAACCACGTCCCAAACAAAGGAAGTTAACTGAGTGGAATGCAACAATGGCAATCAGTGAAGCTAGCATTCTGATTTTCGAATACAGATAAAACACTTCCGAGGAATAACACCAAAAGCGTATTCGAATGCAGCGTTGTGTCAGGATTTCAAACTAATCGACGGACTACTTTCGGGGTTGTGCTTGCGCTCATATGCGCTGCTCAAATTTTTATGTATAAAGATTTTCGTTTGCACATGGAGATGAGTGAGGTGGCCTAATATTATAGCTCCAGCCTGGAATCAGGTCACCCTCAGCACTACTACGAACTGTTTACACCCATTCCGGTGGCCGCTTCAAGCGCTACTTGATCAATAGCCAGTAGACGCGCTGCCACTTACGCCAGAGCAACGTCCAGCAGCAGCAGCAGCAACAATTCTTTTTAATAATATACTCTTGTCTCAGTTGCTATGTCCTTTTTACTATCATCAGATCGAATCTGTGGTACAGAGGAGTGACATTATGCGGTTGGAACAAACTTCTTCAACAACAATGTGTAAAGTGAAAGTGATCTAAATGAAATAAAAATATAAGTGAAGGTTCTGTCTCTGATTAAGATAATCAGTTGTCGTAATTTAAAGGAAAGTCTTTCATACCGTAAAAGTTAGCAATCTGACTACAAGAATACTGAACAGTATAAAGTGCCTGCATAATTACTTTGACATAAAACCTACGATAATTACTTTTGCAAAACTGATCACAGATTCCAGAACTAAAAGTGATACATGACAGTGAAAATCTAACTGTCTCAGAGTGACGTAAGTTGGCTCTGATTGAATAAAAGGCTTCAAAGTATTTAGTCGTTACATTAATATAATATTTACCTCTGACATTCCACTTCTCGTACACACTTAGTTGCATTAAACTACCTTCTTCACAATTCAGTTTCCATTACAATCTTGATATAATCATGTTCATTAAACACATTGATAAATTGAGACTTTACATTTGCTACATGACATTGCCATTGGTTTCTCACTCTAATACAGCTTAACATTATCTGCTTACTGCGCCCTTGTGCACACCATAGATAATAACGTAAATTTTGCGATACAGCTTTACAACTTCGCTGCTCGCTCACAATCGATTCAGATATCAAAATTGTACATGACATCTATCAACACGTACCGTATTTATGTGTATCTAGACAGATTTAACCATATTACTCAACATAAAAACCCAAACTGGCTCTCGCCGTGCAGCACGTTACAAGGCAAACATGTTCAGCCACCATGTGCCTGTAGTGAATGGCACACCCATCCTGAAAGTAACTCCGATTCCGATGTCGTCCTCACTTCCCCCAACCTCCGTGGGCGTATCGCTACAGACGTTCTAGACCCAATTGGTAGCGACCACCTCCCAGTCCTTCTCACCATCTCCTCAGCGTATCGCCCAACTCCTGGCTGCTGCCCTGCTGCTCCTCTGAAGTCCATCCATTATTACCGCCAAGCCGACTGGGATGCCTCCTGTAAATGCATTGCCTCACAGGTCAAAAGCCACCTGCTAATCTTTCAACATCCCACTGACATCATCAACGCCTTTTCTTTCCTCCAGAAGACCGTCACTAACACCTTGGAGGCCCACGTTCCTATCAAACTTATACACCTTCACTGCCCTACTCTTCCTCCACAAGCCATCCTTCTTCTCCAGAAATGTCGCTGCCTTTTCCGCTTCTTCCTCAGCAGCCATGACCAGGATACACTCCTCTGCCACCGGCAATTACAATGACACATACCTAACCTCTTAACAGCAAAGAAATGCCGGACTTGTGCCAGACATGTATATGACTCAACGCCACCCTCCATATCAACTCCACTAAGTACTGGTCTGCCTTCCACGATCTTACTGGTAGATATCCTGCCCCACATTACCCCCATGTCTACAACGACCGCCCCTTCGGCGACAACCTCAGTAAGTCTAACCATTTTGATTCCCACATCTCTGAAATCTTCTACACTTCCAACAATCCCCACTTTCATTACTCCCTCTTCCCCACAGTCCTTTATTGCACAGATACCTCTGTCTTGCCACTCACGCCCTGTTTCCGGTACTTGGATCAGTTACCCATCAGATGTAAACACTCTCGTTACAGCACACGAGACTTATAGTCTGTTCCAAACAAAACACCACCCCTGGTCACGACAGTGACACCTACCACCACCTCAAGGAATCCCCCCTCGCCTTCTTGGCTGTCCTAGCTATTTTGTATAACATCATCTCCACAGGATTTTACCCTCATCTGTGAAAGACTTCCAATGTCCTTCTGTTCCATAAACCATCCAAAACCTCTCTTACACCTCTTCCTACCGTCCCATCAGCACCACCTTTGTGTTCAAGTAGGTTATTGAGTCCATCCTCTCCCTCTGTATTCACCACCACCTCAATCAGCTGTTTCCCCTTAGCCAGTGTGGCTTCTGGCTCTCCTCCACCAACAACCAGTTCCTTAACGATATCTATCTTCTTTCCCCCCAACTTAACTCCCATTGTTCCATTATCATTGTTTCCCTCGAACTCCAGAACGCCAATGACTGTGTCTGACATCATGGGAACCTATTTAAATTACATACCTATGCCCTTGCTATCTATTTCGTACATCTCATCGCTACTTTTCTCTCCCATCGTCCCTCCTATGTCACTATCCACAATACCAAATCCCATATATTTCATCCCACTGCGGGTGTGCCCGAAGGATCTGTTCTTTTCCCTCTCTCCTGTCTCCTGTTTACTGCAGATATGCCCAAATCTCTCCCACCCGTTCACCTCCACCAGTTTACTGATGGCACTGCCTTTATTTCCCTCTGTCCCACCTTTCAATGGTCGCAATGTGCCTTCAGATCCAGCTCAACCAGTTCATCACCTGATGCAACCAGTGGCTCCTTGCATCAACCCTTCCAAGACTCAGGCAATCATCATAGGTCGTATCACCCCATCCTTCTGGCTCCACGATTCTTAGCTTACCAGGTATGCTCGTTCTATCCATCTCATTCCTACCCCATTCCTACCCTGAAATGCCTTGGCCTAACCCTAGACTGTGACCTCACCTGGGTTCCCCATCTCCCTATTATCCAACATCAAGCCCACAATATACTCTGCCTCCACAACATCCTGACTGCCTGGAAATGGGGCCTGCATCTTCCACCATCATTCACACCTACAAATCCTTGCTCCATCCCATCCTTTGCTATGCCAGCGTCGCCTGGATTTCCATCCCACCCATATTCTATAAATGTCTCCAAATCCTCGAACGGCCTGCCCTCCACCTTGCTGTCCGTATTCTATATCTACATCTACATCTACGTCTACATGATTACTCTGCAATTGACATTTATGTGCTTGGCAGAGGGTTCATCAAACCACAATCATACTATCTCTCTACCATTCCACTCCCGAACAGCGCGCGGGAAAAACGAACACCTAAACCGTTCTGTTCGAGCTCTGATTTCTCTTATTTTATGTTGATGATCATTCGTACCTATGTAGGGCTCAACAAAATATTTTCGCATTCGGAAGAGAAAGCTGCTGACTGAAATTTCGTAAATAGATCTCGCTGCGACGAAAAACGTCTTTGCTTTAATGACTTCCATCCCAACTCGCGTATCATATCTGCCACACTCTCTCCCCTATCACGTGATATTACAAAACGAGCTGCCCTTTTTTGCACCCTTTCGATGTCCTCCGTCAATCCCACCTGGTAAGGATCCCACACCGCGCAGCAATATTCTAACAGGGGACGAACGAGTGTAGTGTAAGCTGTCTCTTTAGTGGACTTGTTGCATCTTCTAAGTGTCCTGCCAATGAAACGCAACCTTTGGCTCGCCTTCCCCACAATATTATCTATGTGGTCTTTCCAACTGAAGTTGTTCGTAATTTTAACACCCCGGTACTTAGTTGAATTGACAGCCTTGAGAATTGTACTATTTATCGAGTAATCGAATTCCAACGGATTTCTTTTGGAACTCATGTGGATCACCTCACAGTTTTCGTTATTTAGCGTCAACAGCCACGTGCCACACCATACAGAAATCTTTTCTAAATCATTTTGTAAGTGGTAATGGTTTTCGGATGACCTTACCAGACGGTAAATTACAGCATCACCGGCGAACAACCTAAGAGAACTGCTCAGTTTGTCACCCAGGTCATTTATATACACTCCTGGAAATTGAAATAAGAACACCGTGAATTCATTGTCCCAGGAAAGGGAAACTTTATTGACACATTCCTGGGGTCAGATACATCACATGATCACACTGACAGAACCACAGGCACATAGACACAGGCAACAGAGCATGCACAATGTCGGCACTAGTACAGTGTATATCCACCTTTCGCAGCAATGCAGGCTGCTATTCTCCCATGGAGACGATCGTAGAGATGCTGGATGTAGTCCTGTGGAACGGCTTGCCATGCCATTTCCACCTGGCGCCTCAGTTGGACCAGCGTTCGTGCTGGACGTGCAGACCGCGTGAGACGACGCTTCATCCAGTCCCAAACATGCTCAGTGGGGGACAGATCCGGAGATCTTGCTGGCCAGGGTAGTTGACTTACACCTTCTAGAGCACGTTGGGTGGCACGGGATACATGCGGACGTGCATTGTCCTGTTGGAACAGCAAGTTCCCTTGCCGGTCTAGGAATGGTAGAACGATGGGTTCGATGACGGTTTGGATGTACCGTGCACTATTCAGTGTCCCCTCGACGATCACCAGTGGTGTACGGCCAGTGTAGGAGATCGCTCCCCACACCATGATGCCGGGTGTTGGCCCTGTGTGCCTCGGTCGTATGCAGTCCTGATTGTGGCGCTCACCTGCACGGCGCCAAACACGCATACGACCATCATTGGCACCAAGGCAGAAGCGACTCTCATCGCTGAAGACGACACGTCTCCATTCGTCCCTCCATTCACGCCTGTCGCGACACCACTGGAGGCGGGCTGCACGATGTTGGGGCGTGAGCGGAAGACGGCCTAACGGTGTGCGGGACCGTAGCCCAGCTTCATGGAGACGGTTGCGAATGGTCCTCGCCGATACCCCAGGTGCAACAGTGTCCCTAATTTGCTGGGAAGTAGCGGTGCGGTCCCCTACGGCACTGCGTAGGATCCTACGGTCTTGGCGTGCATCCGTGCGTCGCTGCGTTCCGGTCCCAAGTCGACGGGCACGTGCACCTTCCGCCGACCACTGGCGACAACATCGATGTACTGTGGAGACCTCACGCCCCACGTGTTGAGCAATTCGGGGTACGTCCACCCGGCCTCCCGCATGCCCGCTATACGCCCTCGCTCAAAGTCCGTCAACTGCACATACGGATCACGTCCACGCTGTCGCGGCATGCTACCAGTGTTAAAGACTGCGATGGAGCTCCGTATGCCACGGCAAACTGGCTGACACTGACGGCGGCGGTGCACAAATGCTGCGCAGCTAGCGCCATTCGACGGCCAACACCGCGGTTCCTGGTGTGTCTGCTGTGCCGTGCGTGTGATCATTGTTTGTACAGCCCTCTCGCAGTGTCCGGAGCAAGTATGGTGGGTCTGACACACCGGTGTCAATGTGTTCTTTTTTCCATTTCCATGAGTGTAGATCAGGAACAGCAGAGGTCCCAGGACGCTTCCCTGGGGAACACCTGATATCACTTCAGTTTTACTCCATGGTTTTCCGTCTATTACTACGAACTGCGACCTTCCTGACAGGAAATCACGAATCCAGTCGCACAACTGAGACGATACCCCATAGGCCCACAGCTTGATTAGAATTCGCTTGTGAGGAACGGTGTCAAAAGCTTTCCTGAAATCTAGAAATACGGAATCAACTTGAGATCCCCTGTCGATAGCGGCCATTACTTTGTGCGAATAAAGAGCTAGCTGCGTTGCACAAGAACGATGTTTTCTGAAACAGTACTGATTACGTATCAATAGATCGCTCCCTTCGAGATGATTCATAATGTTTGAATACAGTATATGCTCCAAAACCCTTCTGCAAACCGACGTCAATGATATAGGTCTGTAGTTAGATGGATTACTCCTACTACCCTTCTTAAACACCGGTGCGACCTGTAGGTACAGATCTATCGATGAGCGAGCGGTTTTATATGATTGCTAAGTAGGGAGCTATTGTATCAGCGTAATCTGAAAGGAACCTAATTGGTATACCCACCTTGCATCCTCTATGCAGACGCTATATAGGCCTAACCTCATCCCCTTCCCACATCCTCTCTTTTTCTTTTGACACAATCGTACTCTGTACATTGTCTGCAGACTCGATTTCTTTACCCCCTGGTGTCTCCTATCTTCCCTGCCCTCTGCCTATTGCTGCACCTTTACCGTTGTGATCTCCAAACCCTGTATCTCCATTACCAACGCACATTCCAGTTCCTGTCCCTCCCGGATGTTGAGCTTCACCCTCATATCTACCCTTCCTACCAACTCTAACCCCTCCTTCCGCCTCCCTCTTCAGGGCTCGCCCTCCCCTCCCTTTTCCATCCTGTGAGCGCGTTTTTCCTCCCTCCTATTCCCTCTTCCTTTCCAGCAGAACTCCTGTTGCATGCCTGTGTCCCTCCTGGCTTGCTTTCCCTCTCTCACTCCACCTGTCTCCCGCCCCTCAGTGCGCCACCCACCCCATTTTTCAACCCCACCTTCTCTAGTACCCCTTCAAATGCTGCTCTCTTCTCTCCCCTCCTCCTAGACCTCCCCTTCCTCGGCAGGTCCCTCCTGGCAGTTTGTACACATTGTGCAATGGTTTCAAAGTGTCATCATTCTGGTGTGTTGTTAATACTGTGGCCAAATTTTATCTTGTGCATGTGAATTTGGTGTATTTTACATGTTACCTGTTTTTAATTTGTATTTTAATCCCTATTGCCTCTGCATTATTATGTTCTCATGTCCCCGTTTCTAGCCGATATTTGTATGTTTTGTTTCATTTTCTTTATCACTATTTATCTCTCGGCTGAAGAGCGGCGGACTATGCCACAGACAGCCCTTCCCTGCTCATCTGGGGCCAGGGAATGATAGTACAATAAAGAAAGAAATGGTGCAGTGGGTCAGTGGGTTGTTGTTCTATTATCACTGTTACCCATCCATATGTTCCACCCATGAGGAGCAATTGACTTGTAGGTCGACGAAAGGCTACTACATTGTACCTCTGTGATAGCTTGCTGTCTTATTGTTATTTCCTTTAGAGGGCTATAGCTAAACTGGCTGGAGCAACAGGACTAATAGCGAAAATATCCACTCACCATCCATCAGTTCTGGCGAAATAGGATGGAGGTACTGTCTTAGTGCTCGATCAAATGCAAATAAATGGTTATTAAATAAACAATATACCGAATTGTGCACAAAATAATAAAGGCTTACATCCATCCTCTCCAGCAACCCAGCTCGGACTGAGTCCTTTTCCCACCAATTTCCTGGGGGGTATGCTTCCTGTTGTTGTGGTTATTGTTGTTGTTCTTGTTACGTAGGTCAGTTGGTATCTGAACTTCAAGGTGAACACACAAAATTTAAAATTCCCACCAACATATTTGAATTTCCCTCTTATTTTCTTTTGTTTCCATCATTGCTTACTCAATGCACAGATTGAACAGTAGAGGCGAAGGACTACATACCTGTCTTACACTCTTTTTAGCCCGAGCACTTTGTTCTTGGTCTTATACTTTTATTATTTCCTCCAGGCTGTTGCACATATTTTATATTACCTGTCTCTTATTGCAGCTTACCACTGTTTTTCTCAGAATTTCGAACATCTTGCGCCGTTTTACATTGTTGAACGCTATTTCCAGTTCGACAAATCCTGTGAATGTGTGTGATTTTTCTTTAGTCTTACTTCCATTCTTCACCGCAACGTCAGAATTGCCTTTCTGGTAAATTCACCTTTTCTAAAGCCAAACTGATAGTCATCTAACACATCTTCTCCGTTCTGCAGTATATTATTCTTGTCAGCAATGTTGGGGCATGAGATGTTAAGCCGATTGTGAAATAATTCCCGCACCTATCTGTTCTTGCAGTCTTCGGAATTGCGTGGACGTTATTTTTCCGAAAGTCAGATGGTACATCGCCAGACTCATACATTCTACACAATTACGTGGATAGTCGTTTTGTTCCGAAATTCTGATGAAATTTTATCTATTCCTTCTGCCTTGTTCCATTTTAAGTTCTCCAAGGCTTTTTTAAATTGCGCTAATAATACTAGATCCTCTATGTCATCTAAATCGACTCCCGTTTCTTCTTCTATCACACTAGACAAATCTTCCCCCTCATAGCGGCCTTTAATGTACTTTTTCCACCTATTCGCTCTCTCCTCTGAATTTAACAGTATAATTCCCGTTGTACATTTTATGTTACAATCCTTGCTTTTACCGAAGGTTATTTTGACTTTCCAAAATGCTGAGTCAGTCCCTCCGACTGTATTTCTTTTGCGAATGCGTCACATTTTTCTTGTAGCCATTTCATCTAGCTTCCCTACACTTCCAATTTATTTAACTCCTCAGCCACTTTTATTTCTGTGTGCGTTCATTTCCCTGACATTTTTGTTCTTCCCTCTTTCATAGATTGGGTGAAGTATTTTTTCTGTTACCCATAGTTTTTTCGCAATTACTTTCTCTGTACCTATGATTCTCCTTGTAACTTCTGTGAATGCCCTTTTTAGATGCGTCCACCCTCCATCAGCTGTACTTCCTAGTGAAATATTCCTTATTGCTGTACCTATAGCCTTAGAGAACTTAAAGCGTATCTCGTCATTTCTTAGTGCTTCTATATCTATCTTTCAGCCTACTCTTCATCACTACTACGTTGTGATTTAAGTCTATATGTGCTCCTGGGTACGCCTTACAATCCAGTATCTGATTTCGGAATCTCTGACTACGAGGTAATCCAACAGAAATCTTCCTGTATCACAAGGCTTGTTCCACGTATACCTCCTCCTCTTGTGGTTCTTGAACAGAGTATTCGTTATTACTAGCTGAAATTTATTACAGAACTCAATTAGTCTTTCTCCTCTCTCATTCCTTGTCCCAATCCCGTATTCTCCTGTAACCTACCCTTCTTCTTCTTTTCCTACAACTGCATTCCAGTCCTCCATGATTATTAGATTTTCATCTCCCTTTGCGTATTATATTACCCTTTCAATATCCTCATATACTTTCTCTATCTCTTCATCATCATCTTCATCTTGCGACGTCGGCTTGTATACCTAAACTACCATTGTCGGTGTTGGTTTGCAGTCGATTCTGACAAGAATAACTCTGTCACTGAACTGTTCACAGTAACATACCTCTGTCCTACCTTCCTGTTCATAACGAATCGGACTTCTGTTATACCATTTTCTGCTGCTGTTGATATTACCCTATACTCATCTGACCAGAAATCCTTGTCTTCTTTCCATTTCATTTTACTGACCCCTACTACATCTAGATTGAGCCTTTGCATTTTCCTTTTCAGATATTCTTGCTTCTCTACCACATAAAAGCTTTGACATTCCACGCTCCGACTCGTAGAACGTTATCCTTTCCTTGGTGATTCAAACTTTTTCTCACAGTCACCTCCCCTGTGGTAGTCCCCACCCGGAGATCCGACTGGGGAACTGTTCTGGGATCTTTTCCAATGGAGTGATCGTCATGACACTTTTTCTATTACAGGTCACATGTCCTATGGATAGACAATATGTGTCTTTAATGCTGTGGCTTCAACTGTTCAATAACGGAATTTTTCCTTAAAGAAAATGGCCCAATCTTTACATATTTCCATGAGAATTGCAGTGCTGGTCATTTGGTGCGACCCCACAAGCATGGTAACAGATTGCTACTTCTACTTGGTGCCTCTACTCAATAATTAATTTAACAAGGAAAAGGGAAGAGTCACACAGTATCTCTATGCTTAATACGAAATCGATAATAATTTTTTTTTTATTTTTAGCCCCGTTTTCGCACTGTATCAAGTTTGTTATATCCTTATTTATGTATTTAGCTCTCATTTTCTTGTTGTATCAAGAATTCTACTGAAATCACTCGTGAATATTGCATTTCACCCAGTATATCCTCTGGTATATCGATCGGTGAAACGTTCTGCTTGTGTGGTTTGTTTCTCGATAACGCGGTCAGCGGTTGCTTGCCTTTCTGGGTTCTCCATTACGTATTATGAAACTTAGTTGAGTTACTGGTTGTGTGGAATCAAAACTGCCTTTGTGCGCCAAAATTATTGTTACTCATATGGAGATGCAATTTTTGGACAAAGGAAGCGAACATTTTCACAAGCGGGGGACCAATCAAAAGAATGGGCTTCTCATGTTTGTTGTACGTTATGTTCATCATCTCTAAATGGATGGATGGAAGGAAGAAAGATTTCCATGAGAATTGCAGTGCCGGTCATTTGGTGCGAACCCATAAGCAGGGTAACTGATTGCTACTTCTACTTGTTGCCTCAACTCAATAATTAATTTAACAAGATAAAGGGAAGTGTCACACAGTATCCTAATGTACCAAGTGCAGTGCTTTCTTGAGTGGGTCCATTAAACGTCTTTAGTGAAAGTGCGCTTATGGTCTAAGAGTAACGTCTTTGATTAGTAATTAAATCGTTCTCAGTCCCAGCTTCGAAAGCTGCCCCAGCTTAAAATTTGGTTAATAATACGCATCGTCGACCGAAGAATTCCGGCATAAGAAGTCACCCTCATTCTGCTAACGCCCTTGTCAAAGCTAGTTGTGTTTCACAAGAAAGATGTTTTCTTTGTTTGTGTTGACTGTGTGTGAATAGACCGTTCTCTTCGACGTAATTCATAATGTTCGAACACGACATATGTTCCAGAATCCTGCTAGATATCGAATTTAATGATGTGGGGCTCTGATTAAGTTGATTAGTCCTACTGCCTTTCTTGAATATTGGTATGACCTGTGCAACTTTCCAGTCTTTGGGTAGGAATTTTTCGTCTAGCGAGCGGTTGTATGTGATTGTTAAGCACGGAGCTATTGCATCAGCCTTACTCTGAAAGGAATACAGTCTGGACTCTGAAAGGAATACAGTCTGGACCGGAGACTTGCTTTTATTAAGTGAATTAAGTTGCCTCACTACTCTTAGGATATCTACCTCTAATTACCCATGTTGGCAACTGTTCTTATTTCAAATTCTGGCATATTTACTTCGTCTTTGGTGAAAGAATTTTGGAAGGCTGTGTTTAGCAACTCCGCTTTTACAGCACTGTCATCGATAATTTTTCCATTGCTATCTCACAGAGAAGGCATTGACTGTCATACCACTAGTATATTTCACACGACCAGAATATCTTTGGCTCTCCTGCCAGGATTGGAGACAAAGTTGCGATTTGGAAACTATTATGAACATCTCGCACTGAAACTTCCTGGCAGATTAAAACTGTGTGCCCGACCGAGACTCGAACTCGGGACCTTTGCCTTTCGCGGGCAAGTGCTCTACCAACTGAGCTACCGAAGCACGACTCACGCCCAGTACTCACAGCTTTAATTCTGCCAGCACCTCGTCTCCTACCTTCCAAACTTTACAGAAGCTCTCCTGCGAAACTTGCAGAACTAGCACTCCTGAAAGAAAGGATATTGCGGAGACATGGCTTAGCCACAGCCTGGGGGATGTTTCCAGAATGAGATTTTCACTCTGCAGCGGAGTGTGCGCTGATATGAAACTTCCTGGCTTGCCCGCGAAAGGCAAAGGTCCCGAGTTCGAGTCTCGGTCGGGCACACAGTTTTAATCTGCCAGGAAGTTTCATATCAGCGCACACTCCGCTGCAGAGTGAAAATCTCATTCTGGGATCTCGCACTGAAGTTCGCGTTAAATTTCGAGTTTCTGTAAAAGATCACCAAGTTTGGAGATTCCGTGTTCGTTTGAATTTTGCATGTTTTTTCGTTGTTTCTGCAACAATGTTCTGACGCTTTTTGGGTAGCAAGGAGGATCAGCTCCTTCATTTTGTTAGTTTATTTGGTGTAAAATCTCTCTGTTACTGTCGATACTACTTCTTTAGGTTCAAAGCGCGTATTGTCTACACTTACATTGTTAATTTGGATGGATTGGAGCTTGTCTCTCAGGAAGGCGTCAACCGAATTTATACCTGCTTTTTTTGCATGACTATATTTTTCGTTTATTTTTGGAAGATTTTGGAGTTACAATATACAGTCTTGTTACAACAAAACTATGTCCACTAATGCTTAAATCCGTTTTGATGCTCGTTATTAGCTAAGATGATTTGTTGCTAAGAGGTCAAGTGCGATTTCGCAACCGTTTACTATTCAGAGAATGCGTTTAGCACAATTTCGAATGATATTTTATGCGTATTTCCGGATTTAAAATCGTTTTGTCGCCTACATATCGAGGATAAACTGGAGACTCCACCAACTATAACTGTATGAGTCAGGTACATGTTTGAAATTATACTCTAGTTTTTTGGAACCTTTCAGTAATTGCATCTTAATAGTTGGGAGGTCAGTAAAAGGATCCAACTACAACTTTTTCCGGTAGCCAAGGAAGACCTCTACCCATACTAACTCCTAGGAACTATCTATTTCAATTTCACTACAAGATAAACTACTTCTAACAGCAACAAACACGCCACCGCCAACTACGTTTAGCCCATCCTTTCTGAACACCATTAGGTCCTGCACAAAAAATTTCGGCCATACTTATTTATGGCTTTAGCCAGCTTTTGAGTGCCTACAATGATTTGAGCAACAATGCTTTCTATTAGCACTGGGAGGTCTGGTCTTTCCCAACGCAGATACGACAATTTACAACCTTTATACTGATGGTCCCATGATTACGTTTTTCCTGTTTTCGGCCTGCACACTTTGAGAACGAAACCCTTTTTGTGTTCCCTAAGACCATAAAAAATCGTCCAGTCCATGCCAAACAGCCCCTGCGACCCATGTAGCCGCCTCCTGCTTGTAGTGGTATCCTGACCTATATAGTAGAAGTCGAGGAATCTGCAGCCAACATGGTCGCAGAACTGTCTGAAACCTCTGCTGGGTTCTGTACCAGAGGTCCGTAATCGGTCCTTTCGACTATGTTGCAAACGGTGAGCTGTGCTTTCATCTCGTAAGCGATACTGGCAGTCCTTACCACTTCTGACAGCCGCTCGAAACCAAAGAGAATCTCTTCCAGTCCAAAGAGACACATCTCATTGTCACCGACGTGAGCCACCACCTGCAGCTAGCTGCACCATGTGCTCTCCATGGAATGCAAGGCGACCCATTCAGCACCTGGAATGACTCCACCCAGTATGGACATGGAATGCACACAGGCTTTCTTCCCCTCCTTGGCAGCCACGTGCCTAAGGGACCCCACAACACACATAACGTTGCTTCTTCCTAATATCAGTAATCTGACCCCCTGTGTTTGACCACATCTTGCAAGCTGATAGATCTGCTCTGAAACAGGACAAGCGACTGCACTTGGCTGTAGGACAGTGTCAGCCAGAGATAGCACCTGGAAGCTGTTTATCATACTAATTGGGGAGGCCTGACTTGTAGCCCCCAGGAAAGTCGTTCGCTGACTGCCACGCTCTGAGGCGCCCTCCCACTCGACCACAGGTGAGGAGTGAACCTCAGTGCGAGCAGTAACCACCGATGCGGACCTATCGGCGGACTCAGATGTGCTGGACGTCTGTTGGGTCCCCACGGCCGGCCCACAACAATGATGTCCATCCATTGCAGCTTCAAACTGTGTAACCCAAGCCATCTGATGTTGGAGCTGGGAGCGAAGTGTCAGCAATTCAGCTCGCATCAACACGCAGCAATCATAGCATACTAAAGCATAGCATAGCATACTAAATACCGTGGAGAACTACACTACCAACTAAGAACTATCGACACGCACTACAGATCTGTATTGTAGACACTGACGAAAAGGCCAGAACTGTGTCTAATAAATTAAATTAAAACGCAGAAATTCTAAGAAGTGAACTACCAAAGCACTCAGGTGAGATTAAATAATTCGCTCCAGTTTAGCAACTCCTAATAGGTCAGAAAACCGTTTTACTTTCAGACTGAAGAGACTGAACTGCCAAAGCACACAGATGAAACTATCCAGTTCGCTCCCTGTTAGGAACACGTAAAATGCCACAAAATCGGTTACTTCCCTGTTGGTGCTTGTGTCTCGGCCGGCTGATGCTGCCAGGTGCCACTTCGCTCTGCTCTTCATGCATCACATCGATGAAATATGTCTACAGTTGTTCATAATGGACGCCTAGGGTCTAAAAGAATGATGCATGCTATCTGGATCAGCAGTCCTCCAAGTTGCCTCACCAAGGACAGTGCTCTATTCTGACACATTCACTTCGTTTTGGATATGAGGCATAATTTGTTGGTAAAGTCCATCGGCTGGTGTTGTCTCCAGCCGACCATCAGGAGGCAAATCCTTGTCGTTGTGTGCTTCCCAATAGCAGCCTTAATGTGTGAATGAAGTACATCCACATCCACATCTACATCGACATAGATACCCCAACACCTACCATGAGGTGCGCAGCGGAGGACAGACTGTACCACTACTAGTCACTTTCTTTCCTGTTCCACTGGTAAATACAGCGAGGGAAAACCGACCGTCTCTACGCCTCCGTATGAGCCCTAATTTCTCGTATCTTATCTTCATAGTCATTACGCGCGATGTATGTTGGCGGCAGCATAAAATGCCGGATCTCTAAATTTTATCAATAAATTTCCCAAAGAGAACGCGGCCTTCCCTCCAGGTATTCCCATTTGAGTTCCCGAAGCATCTCTGCAACACATACGTTTTGTTCGACAAATCTAGCAGCTCTCTGAATTACTTCGATGTCTTCCTTCAAACCGACCAGGTACGGATCGTAAACACTCTACCAATAGTCAAGAATAGGTCGCAGCCACGTCCTATATGCGGTCTTCTTTACAGGTGAAACACTCTTTCCTAAAACTCTCCCAATAAACCGAAGTCGACCATTTGCCTTTCCTACCACAGTTTTTACATGTTCGTTCCACCTCGTACCAATGATCAGCACACAACTGCAGACTGCTGCCCATCCGGTCTGCCAAATGATTTTTACATATAGAGAACAGCAGCGGTCCTATCACACTGCCCTGGGGAACTCCTAACGGTAGCCTTGGCTCTGATGAAATAGTTTTCTTTTGCCCCACTTAAGTGAGAAACTTTGTGTATTGACAGCCATTCTTGATGTAAAATAATAAGTCTAAGCGTGGTATGGTCTTTGAGGCAGGCAGACCGACTGCGCACTGTCAACGAGCATGTTCACATTTCTAGACCAGTGCGCTCTCAGCACGTGGCTGGATGTGAAATCTGTTGCCCGAAGGATATTAAGAAGGAGATTGCCATAAAGAATGCAACTTACGTCAGTGACAAAAGACATTTATTGAACCACTTATATGAGGATGCTTAGTCTGTGTCTTTTCGCCAACTGCTTCTTGCTGATACCGTGGAAGGCTTGCATTAGAAACTTTGTCAGCCACACAGTTTCAGAATGCTATATTTTGGCTTGCAAGGCTACTCAAATTATGAATGTGTAGAAGAAGCAGAGTTTGACAGGGACTTTCCCCTGGGACTGGTGGCAGTCGGTGGCGGTGTGCCACCAAGGCGAGAGGATCTGCCGGGAGGCCGTCCCCTCGCCAGCTGGGGAATCCACTGGGCGCCCGCAGAGTCCCTCAGCAATAACTCTGAAGGGCTGGCCAGCGCCGGAGTGCTTCTCCAGCCGTCAGGGGTGGCTAAATAATCTCCTCTGTCTGTTTCTTGCAGTGCTTTACATTTACAGTGTGGAGATTGTAATACAAAACTACTTACTACGGTTGTCCAGAAAATACAGATTAAACATATTTTCCTAAAAACTTATTTCAGCTGTTGATTACAGTTGGAAGTTCTCGTGAGCTGTCAACTCGATGCAGCATCATCTTTTAGTGGTCCAGTTACATAGATTTCTTAATCCCTGCTAAAATATTACTTTCAGGTACAAAGCAAGGACAATATTAATTTCAAACTGTTGCTTAGTCATGGGAAAAATGCAACATGTGGGGAAACATTTTTTATTTTTAATTACGGAAAAAAACTTGTTTCATGATCACATCACCTGTCGTCGCCTTCTGGGGAATCCAGTAGCCAGAAGACTGATGGCACTGTGGTGGGCGATCAAAAAGTTTCCTTTTGAGGGCGTTACTGTGGCTTCTATGCAACGTAGCAGAACTCCAGTGTATGCAGGCAAGGAACTGGTGAGGCATTCGTGTCTTTCAGTATGTGCGAGGTAAATACAGAAACGTCAACTGTGCCACGTCATTACCAAATGACACCAGCCAGGACCTATATGATGTTAGTCTTTTCTTGCCTGCCATAGGACACACGTCACTGGACATCTATCACAGGATGAAGAATTTTTATGTTGAAAACCACTGTTGCGGACGTGGTATACTGCTGCTTCATATTAACACATGTACCGAGGCCACAAATGTCGTAACGCAGAAGCTACGCTAACAGGAGTGGGAGGGAATTGTTTACCCGCCCTGTGGGCCTGACAACCCCTCATGAAATTATATCTTTGGTCCCTTAAGAAAGTACTTGAAGAGTAAACGAATCATGTCAGAGAAGGGTATGCAGCACGCAGTTACTGACTTTTTCATGTGGTAGAACATCGTTTTACCGAAAAGGTGTCCTCATCCAGCTGTATCAATGGAATGGTTGCCTCATCGCTCACGGTGATTTTACGAGATTAGCATACCGATTCTGCACTGTGCCGCCTTCACAAATAAACTTCTTTATTGCACCTTACATGAGGAGTTTTAGGAGTATAGATGGAGATACTGTGAGCGTCGGTACTTACCCTCTTTAGTGCGTTAGTTTTCTTTCTGTGTCTGACGGCCGTGGGGAAAACACATCACGTAGTTTACTACCAGATGTTCCCTGCCCAGCCGTAATTGCACTGTGAAGTGCACTGCGTCTGATAGTATAGACCATCTGTTGTCCATCGTTTTATGTGCCTTTCAATACCTTCTCCGCTTCCCAGAGAAAAATAAACACTAATGGCTTGCTTGTGCCTTACTTACTTGGAGGTAGTAACCAACCTAAAAACATGCTACTCATAACATCTGTAATTATTAGTCTATAAATGAAGCAAATACTGATGTAATGTTGTTCACTACACTGTCCTCAGTCATCTATAGAAATAACTGCAGTCATAGCGTTAACACACACGCTATATATACAGGGTGAACCAGAACTCAACTGACACATTTAGAAGTTTTTCAGGGAAACTTTCTCAGTATTTTGGTATCAGCGACCCACTGTCTCTGGCAGCATTTTACGGTGTAATAATTTAATTACGATTTATTTGGCTTGTCACTGCGATCACCCTTTTCTTTGTGGAAATACGCTAACAGCAGTGCAAAAGTTTGCAATATGTAATAACCAAAACGCACAACAAGCACCATAGGGTAATGCACCATGTCTCAGAGCAACAAGTATATTTTTTCATAGTGTGATCGTTCAGGTGTTGTACCAATACTTGAGTATAGCGCTCAGAACGTTCACAAACCCATTGAAACTGTCAGAAAAGTCCTTCTTTGCGATGTTGTGCAACTTGCACATCTTTCAGTCTGTTGTATCACTGTACAGTTCAGCATGTAACAAATGCATAATTAGTCCCTTACAGGTATTGTTCAAAATGTCGAGCGCCAGTATCCCAGCAGACGTACAGCGACACAACATCAACTGTAGTACACACTCCAGTATGCCAGGAGATTGCCATACTACTTCCACAGCTGTGATAGTCTATGCAACCAGACCCATGCGAGTATTGACCAGTGTCTCACAATCTAGCCTCTTCTCGGACACCAAAAGAAGGAACACCTTGGTGTCATGTCATGTCTGGCGACCTAGCTTGGGATGGGTCAGGACCACTGCAACAAATCCATTGTCTTTCAGACTGTACTTCAGTGTGGCTGTTAACATAGAATGCAAAATGTGCCGGCACCCTATCATGTTTGAACCACATAATTCTCACTGGCACATCTTCTACGAAATGTGAAAGGACATGCTGAACGAACGTTTTGTACATGACTCCATTCAGTGTATTATGAAGCACATAAGGTCCTGTCACAAATAGTTGACATTACCAGCCATACATAGACATAAAATGTATTTTGATAGGACTGACACACCAGCGTCTGTAGATTTTCGTCATCCCATATATGGTTATTCATACTGTCGAGCATGCACACTCTTGTAAACATTGCCTCGTCTGTAAACCAGAAGAAAGCAGGAGATTTGGTGTTGTCTGCACACTTCTGCTTGAACCAATTACAAAACGCCACTCAGAATGGGAAATTCTCTGGCTGCAATTATTGCGTCTTTTGTGAGTGATATAAGTGCAGTTGTTGATAATGCAAGACTCCTAACACATATGACTGGCTTGTGATCAGAGCTCATGCAACACGCTGACTATTAGAGGCAGTATTGTTACCCTTTTGTGTTTACGCGTCCACACTTTAACACCTCACCTGCTGTCCTGTGGAAAATAAGTATTAAGGGATTGCTCTTGCCACATGTACTTGGACGCACTAACCAACCTGAAAACGTACTACTCGTAATAGCTATAATTATTCGCCTGCAAATGAAGTACTGAATGAGAGTTTCACTCTGTAATAGAGTGTCCACTGATATGAAATTTATTGGCAGATTAAAACTATGTGTCGGACTGAGACACGAACTTGGGAATTTTGCCTTTTGTTGGCGAGTGCTCTTTTTTGTAAGGGAGAAGACGAGGTACTGGCAGAATTGAACCTGGGAGGGCGGGTCGTGAATCATACTTGGATAGCTTGGCCGGTAAAGCTCTTGCCATCGAAAGGCAAAGGTCCTGAGTTCGAGTCTCGGTCCGACACAAACTTTTAATCTGCGAAGTAAATACTGTTGTACTATTGTTCAGTCATCAATAAAACTATTTACACTTACACCCCTGATTCCCAGTACCCAGAGAGTGCTTGTTTTAACTATGAACAACTAAACGTACCGATAAATACGCACTGTACAAAAAACTGATACAGAGTAAAACTAATATTTTTAAAGGAGACATGTGTCTGTGCTAAAATTGGCCACCCACAGACAATTCACAACGCTCTCCTACCTCCCCCCCTCCCCCACATATTATTTTAAAACGAGCGCCTCCCTCCCAATTTTATTTCAGACACAGATTCTACGTCAAAAAGTGTCTATGGCTTCCCTGAAGCACTTTTTTTCCATTCTTGATAGATGGCACTGTAACCGACGAAATTCAATTCGCCAGACTTCTAAATGTCCATATGTAAAAGTTTTATTATACTATCTTATTTGCAAAACTAATTAAATTTTTAACAAGAATATCATCTGTTTACAACAAAACAGTTACGTTTTATTGTAAAAGAGAATGTAGAAACGAATGGCTCTGTTCTTAATTCCCACAACCGGAAAAATTAAATTTCATCGATTACAGCGCCATCTACCAAGAATGGAAAAGTAATTCTAGTAAACCCTACGAATTTTTAGGTGTAGAAGCCGAATCTGCAATACAAGTTGGGTGTTCTCACTTGAAAATGAAAAGCTGACTCCCTCATATTGTGGGGGGGGAGGGGGGGGGAGGAGGGGCATTTTTAGCAGTGACAAATATCCAACTTGAAAATACTAAATTTCAATGTGGAACTTTTTTTTTCCTTCTCTGCGTATTTTTCGAGATATTGATTTATTCCAAGTCAAAAGAAATATCATGTATGGGTTTTCATGTTAGGTGTGTGGAGCTGAGACATTTATTTGCTCTTTGACTTATCATTTGGTATTCTCTGGTTAACTGATGGCACCCAGATTGGCAGAACATTACTGAATGCAGTCAGTTTCCAAATGTAATGTCCCATTGATGATTTTACGCTGGTAACTTAAATTTTCTACAGTTTTTTTTATGTTAGGCCTTTTGTAACGGTGGTTCACCAGAGCAAAATTTGACTGAAATTCCGTGCCTGCAATCAAAGGACATTTATTAAATTTGAAATAATGCCAGTCCCAAATTTTTTATGGATGGGTCTGCGACACTGGCAACCTATACTGCGAGATCTTACCTTGAAATAAGCGGAATTCTACGATCTAGGAAAAGTGCTTAGAAAACTCTTAGTCAGCGCAGCGAGTACAAGCTGCTGCTGTCCTCTCGCTGCACTTGATGGCGGCACCTGGCGATTCTGGAGAATTGCACGACAGTGGCTGTCCTGACGAGGCCCGATCATCGACTACCCTCACCCAGAATGGTCAGGAGCGGTACGCCTATGACGTGTTTGGACCTGGCTGCAGGTATACTTCCCCGCTGACGTTAACCTGGCAGCATGAGAGTTTTTATATTGTCACGAAGGCCTACCACTTTCTGATGGGCCTGTCGAGGACTAAGCAGGGCCTTGTATAGTCTTTTCCACGGATCTCAGCAGGCGCCGAGAAGTCGCTGCAGACTAGCCCGCAGCAGCAGACGGACTACGCTCTGAAATACATGTAATATCATCCGATGTCTCAGCAGCTTTGCAACTGAGGGAGATCATCCTGTCATCTCTATATTGCAGATCTCCAACGATGGCTACATGTTCCTGTCCACGGCTGATATACGCGGCCACTGTGACTAGGGAGGCGTTAAGCGAGAGACTTTTTTTTTAATAAGTTACATGCAGAAGGGAAAAGGGTCAGATGTAAATATCTCATATTGCCACGTATTATTATTAGAGTGGAACAGTGGTGACAGTGATGGATCTGAAGCGGGCAAAACATCAATAGAAAAAGATAGGATAATATAGTGGTAGCAATTGTAATATTTCAGGAGATGAAGAGACTTCATGTTTCGCCCAAAACATGTTCAATGAACTAATTACTGAACCAAAGTCATGGTATATAAAATTAATAATCGTTCTTCAGCAAACTATAATCCATATGGCGAGAGAAGAGCACCGACAGTTGACGCGGCCTTGGCGCACATGCTTCGCGCATCCACGACGGCCAATCAGATCGTGTGCTTTTATTTACATTACTGTGGCAACGCCGCAGTGTTGCTGTACTGCTGGGCGTCCGCTGCTTTCAGTCAGTTGCGCCACGTGCTACGCTCAGGTTTGTGTGTATACGTGTGCATTCCGCTCCTTCTGTGAGTTTCTCGCCATGTGTATAGGTGGAAAAGTGTGTATAAATGTGTATCAGTGAAAATTCCCAAGCACGCGAATTTATATACAGATTGCGTGTTTACTTTGAAAGGGAAAGGGACAATGGTGGGCCTTTGATATCAGTGACTTAAGTGAACAGTGACAGTGAAGAGAGACACAAATGATAAATAGGTGCCAGTTAAAAGCTATGAGCCCTGTTATTCTGACGCCTGGAAATTCAAGGAAGAGATCTTGTCATGTGGCACACATATGCGTGCTACAGCAGGGAGGATTACCCAATACTTAAAACGTTGATGGAATCACTGTCGGACAGTGGTTTGTTCACAGGCAGAACGACAATTCTCTGCATTGTTTAAAAAGAAAAAAAAAGACTTGGCTTCTGTTGGAAAAAGATCTCAGGACGAAAGGTATTAATGGAATGGGGAGGCACTGTAGCATGGAGATGTCGTTTCCTGCGCGAGTTGCCACCAACGAATCCTGTAAATATAATACGAATTGAAGAAACATGTGTCAACGTGCGTCATGCACGTTCTGTCGCATGGGCAGACGACATGCGTCACGCAATTATGAGTGTGCGAACTAGTAAGGCAGGGCGAGGTGTGGAAAGAGGTAACAAGGTCAAACATCGAAGAAAGTTTAGGAGAAGAATCCGTTCATAACACTGTAATTTATTTATCACTCGATGATGACAGCAGCAGCAAACATACCGAAGACTATGTGGTCGTGACGAAAGACGACCAATCACATGACGATGATCTTGGGGTTTCTGTTCTCCTGCTCGAAAAATTGAGGTAACGTCCTTATTAAATATTTTACACCTAACATTTTGTTCAACTTCCTTTACCTTGTTAATGTTGAAAATCTGATTGTGTGTAATATTTATTATGGCTGGAACCAAAGTGATGGCAATCTTTTTTAATGATGTTAGCGCCGTTTGACGGTAATAATTTTTATTTCATTATTATACGATCAAGATTTCAGACATAGGGCATCTTCAAGTACAGTAACTTATTTATATGTCAAAATATATCAGATTGGTATGAAATACAGCGAAATCCGAACAGTGTAACAATAAAATACAAATTGTTGCAGTCAATTGGCTGCAACATCATTAAAGAAAATATTTATGTGTGTGTTTGTGTAAGCTGACAAACAGTGGCAGCGCCTGTGAAAAAGTATTCCATCAAGGGCCAGCCGCTGTGGCCGAGTGGTTCTAGGCACTCCAGTCCGGAACTGTGCTGCTGCTATGGTCGCAGGTTAGAATCCTGCCTCGGGTACATATGTGTGTGATGTTCTTAGGTTAGTTAGGTTTAAGTAGTTGTATGTCTAGGAGACTGATGACCTCAGAAGTTAAGTCCTCTAGTGCTTAGAGCCATTTCAACCATTCCATCAAGGAATTCATCAGTGAGCAGAATGCTGCCCCTACAGGAATGCTGCAAGAAATGATGCAGCATTATTAGGTTCTGAAGGGGCCGAGTGTTGCCACAGGCCGAAAGGTGTGACGGGAAGGTCTGTCACCCCACTGTCCACGGCTGCTGGCTCGCTGCCTGTCCGTGTCGAATACTGGCAAGTGCACTGTCAGAGCTCTTCTCTCGGCTACGGAGTATAGGCAGTAAATAGCAACCACTTCACGTGACAACTGTAAGTAGGATGTATTTGCAGATTTGTCAGTATTACACAAGCAAAACTTAAATATTACATCGTTACCCTACATGGGTAAAATAAAAAGGGAACAAACTGAAACTCTTTGTTTGCTAATGGAAGAAATCTCTGAATCAGAAAGCTTTTGCGAGACAACACACAGAAATCAGTCTATAGCACTCTACAGCATGTCCAGTAGTTTAAGTAAATACAGAGGCAAATGAACATGTTGAAATAATGGAAAAAATTGTTGGAGGCTAGCTAATTAAGTGAAATCCTGTTTAGACCTTAGACATGTAAGACAAAAGAAGTGCATTCTGGACTAAATGAGGGAATGAACGAAGTGGTTACTGACGTAGCTACTTTGGACGATTTCATATCCGATATGAAGCGGTAGGTAGGTAAACAGTTATATGAACTGAAGGAACAAGTGCTGAATGGAATTACTGTAGCTAAAGGCGAAGGAACAGCAATTATGTTTCACACTCCTTATGAGCTCTTTGGTATACTAATCTTTGCTTATGAGGAGTCTTTGATTTTTCCGTTCTTTCTCTTTTAAATACACATATTGATTTATTCGCATTTAGATATTGTATTCTTTGTTTTTCTGCAGCGAATAAATCAGTTCAACTCAAATGTGTCTTTACTTGCAACTACACTCTGCAAACAGTTTCCTCAATAGATTACGGGCTGAGATATGGAAAGTAAATAGTTGAAAGTTCAATTCAAAACGTAACTATTGAGTAAACAGTTTTGTATTCATGGTTCTTCAGTTTGGAATGGCAAGATGCCGAAAGAATGTGAAAGGGAATATCGTGATATACTTTTTGAAGGAAGAAATTTTGGAAACTGGAGATTTCTAATACAACGTATATTAGAGGAATTACGTTTGTTGGATCTCACTGCAGAAGGATACATACAAAAAGTAATGTTTCTAGAAAGTAACAAGGAAAAAGAACTAGCTGAGGAAGGCAGACAACTAAAGAAGCTAGAAAGTGTCGTTCAAGAAAAATAGAACACATTGCGGACAGCCAGTTGGAATACATCAAAGACTGTAACAAATCGTTTCGACTGTGGAAAACTAATGTGAAACTTTTGAAAGAAAAGGCATCTCTAGCCTGTTACTTCTACGTAAATGGCTACTGCAACTGAAGTTCAAGCAAACAACAGGTACACTGACTGACCAAGCCCTAGAATTTGACGAGGTGATATGTGATCTTTAGTCGACAGGTTCGACAGTGGAACAAACTGGTACCGTCTCTCATCTTTTGTTGATTATTATCCAGCGAAAAACCGAAGTTAAGGTTCGTGAAAAACAGGGTCATACATCACGAAAATAAATATGCAAACATGTGGAGAAACCTGCAGTAGACTCAGGACAGAATACAGTGTTTAATACGTACAGGAATGGTTCTGTTACGGGAAAACTCAATTCAAGGGCAAATTACCGAATATTTGCGAAAATGACAACTACTGTTCAGGTAGTTTAGGTTTAAATCTCATAACTGTGGTGAATTAGGAAGCAGAACAATTGACTGAAAAAGGAAACAAAAACTAGGAAAGATTCTGCAAACTTGGTCAACTGTGACTTTCAAGAAATTTCTGTGGGTTCGGATTCAAGTTGTTTTTACGTGTGGTTTTCGGGGTATTAGGACTCTCGTGCGAGGGAACACTTTGTGAATGATCTGAAAAACGCTGATAATCTGGAAACGCTTGAAAGACCGGTAGGGATAAACGATGCAATGTCTGAATGTGGTTTGAAGGGAACGCAATTCGGTGAAGCGAATGTTGACAGTCATATCTATGGAAAGGTAGTTCCAATTTCGATTAAAAATATTTTATTTGCGCCTGGACTGGCGCAAAACTTGCTGTCAGTGCACAGACTGGAGACAAATCCTTTCCAAGTCACGTTGGGAACGGAAGAGCAACTGTTCGTAAAGGAAAGTATGTTCTTGCCATGGCAATGAAAAATGAGGCGGTAATGTACGCTCTGAAATTCTCCAGAAAACCCTTAAAGAGTTTCTTATCTAAACACTGAAAATCTGTCATCAAATTACACCGATTTAGAAGTGCTACCGACGAACGTGAAAGGAATTCTCATTGAAGATCTGAAGACATCAGAATTGTGCACTATCCGCATGGAAGGTAAAGCAAACTAGACTTTCGGTTATCAGAAGAGGACTAACAGAAAACGTCTACTTCAACTAGTAAACAATGGCACCATCGGTTCTTTCTCTCTCACGTCTTACAGTAGAAAAAGGTACATCATTACATTTAAAGTTGATTATACTCATTTCACAGGTGTATATGTGATGCAAAATAAATCCGAAGTACTGGAAATGTTAAACAGTAAAAAGCAACAGCATCTGCTCATTTCATTCTGAGGATTAGTAGATTCCTTGTGATAATGGAGGTGAATATCTGTCGAATGAGATGAAAAACTTCTTTACGGAGAAGGGAGTCCCATATGAACTGACAACGAGTTACACACGGCAACAAAACTGAGCGAGTGAATGTATTTATAAAAACGTTATGAAGAAGGCTCGTTGCATATTGCTGAACAGAAGCATTAAAGACCGCTGTGTACTTGATAAACAGAATATTAAAAATAGCTGTTCCTATTACGGTTGGGTATGATGGAATACCAAAGTTGCAGAAACTGAAAGTGTTTGGCTGTGCATCGTGTTTACGACTTCCTCCAAAAGTGATTGTCAGAATGTCTAATTTCATAGTATAGAAGTGCTTCATAGTGGGACTCTGTGCCAATGGATATCAGCTATGGTGTCCAGAACAGACACGAATAATTTTTGGAAGAGACGTCAAGTTGAATGAAAATCGCTTTCATTTCAATAAAGAAGATTGGGTTTTTTTGTAAGGAAGACACAAACGATAAAGTTACCATCGACGAAAAAAATGTCAGTGACTGCAGACATGATTTAACATAAAGTGAAAATGCAACTGAAGGTGCTAAACCTCCTGAAATCCTCAAAAGTACTAGAGAAAGGAAGCGTCCGCGTTAATGGAAGACTGTGTTGTATCAGCATTAAATGCATAAACGCACGTTGAGGCTGTTCGAGAGACTTTCAGTGACATTTATAGTACATCAGACAAAAAAGGATGGCTTCACGGTGTAGCAGAAGAGATGCAAGTAATGAAAAAAACAAGGCCTTGACGGTGTGTTGGCTCTGAGCAGTATGGGACTTAACTGCTGAGGTCATCAGTCCCCTAGAACTTACTACTACTTAAACCTAAGTATATCACACTCCATGCCCGAGGCAGGATTCGAACCTGCGACCATAGCGGTCGTGCGGTTCCAGACTGTAGCGCCTAGAACCGCTCGGCCACTCCGGCTGGCTGATGGTGTGTGAATTACCAGAAAACAGGAAAGCTGTCGACACTAAGTGGGTCTTTAAAGTGAAACGTGATGATGTAGGCAACATTAGTAGTAGTAAAGCTAGACTACTTTTCAGTGTTGTTCTTATAGAAATGGATTAGACTATAATGAAATGTATGCTACTGTATCAAGATTCAAAACTCTAAGAACGTTACATACTGTTGTGAATCATAAAAAATTGACTGCACATCAGATGGATGCGAAAGATCCCTTTCGTCTTGGAAAGTTCGATGAAGAGATTTGGGTAAGCGTAACAACAGTAATTAACGTACGGCTGGGCACTATGGATAAGTTAAACAAAGCGATTTATGCTTTAAAGCAGGCTTCAAGATATTGGAATTTAATGTTCGACAAGATAGTTAAAGATTCAGACTCGGTTCAAAGCAATGCTAATGGATATCAATATACTTACAGGAATGTAAACGTTAAACTTTATGTTTTGTTATTTGTAGATGACATTATCATTTTAGGTCGTGATAAGATGAAAATTAAAGAATTCAAATTAACTGCAAGAATATAATTTAGAATGAAAGATTTGTATGATTTGAAACTGGTCTTTAGAATTAAGACACATAAGAGAAAAATGGAGATATTTTGAGCCAAAAAACGTATTTGGAAAATATATTGAAGAAGTATCGTAAGAATGAATACAAGCCAGTCAATACACCAGTAGAATTGAATTACTGAGAGATAGAGAACGATAGAGACTGCATGAAAAATTGCCATGCATTGAATTAATAGGATGTTTGCAGTATGTCACTCAAACAACACGACCTGATGTAAGTTATGCTGTTAATTATTTCTATCGTTACGAAAGTGATCCAAAGGAATCAAACTGGACATGTTTAAAGAGAATAAAATAAAAGGCATTGTAGATTGTGTGATGTGTACAAAACTGCAGAGAACACTGAAACAGTAGCAGCTTATGATGATGCTGATTGGGCTAATAATTCAGACAGAAAATCGGCATCAGGTTATGCTATCGAACTCCTTTGTAGGAGTTAACTTGGGGAACTGATAAACAGAGTATTGTAGCTTTGTTTTCTACCGATGCTGAATTCTTAACTCTTGCAGCTTGCATTGTAGAATATTTTTGTCATTTATAAGATATTATAAAGACAATCAATGTTGCATTGCCTCTATTTGTAAACGGAAATACAAAAGACCATGCAGATTTTAATTGTGAGTTTGTTAGAAACTTTTGTTGGACAAGTACATGTCGTATATATTGCTACAGAAAATCAGTTAGCTGATACTTTTACAAAATCCTTGTGCACACGATAATGTAGAAAATATGACAAGATTTCGGAATAGTAGCGTTTTATTAAATTGAGGCAAAGTGAAGGAATAACATTTCTATGTCATGCTCCTTATGAGCTGTCTTTAGTTATAAAGTGTCTTTGATTTTTCCCTTCTTTCTTATACAGTATTCTTGTAAATATGTTGGTGTTATGTAATTCTGAGGTTTTCTTCTCTATTTTTCTTCAGTAAATAAACCAGTTTATCTCAAAGATTTGTTTGCTTGCAACCATGCTGTGTAAATACTTTCCCCAACTAAAGAATCTATGACAGAAGCTGGCAAAAAATTTGCTTGCATTTTTAAAGTGTTTCAATGTGTGCATCGTAATGGACGATCAGATGAAAAAAAAAAAAACCACATTTGTTGAGTGCTATTTCGATGTGATGCTACGCAATGAGAATTCATGTATGAATATACTACTTATAAAACCGATTCTGGTCAGAAGAACCCCAGAGTAGGTAAAATTTGGAAATTTTGTGTACATGTGGATATACTAAAATATGATGTGGCTTCAGACCTCATATTGAAAGATATTTCAATCTTAACTACTATTTTGATGATTAATTAACTTCTGAATACCTTGTATGTGACTACACACTTCATTAACTAGGAAAAAAGATAATATCCCATTCATTCCGTATCATCTGCAAAGAAAACGAACTACTGGGAACACATAACACATTTTCGGAAAAAAATAATTGCATGAATGCACATTGTAGCAATTGCTCGGTAACTGTCTTTCAAATGATATTATTCAATACTAATTGCAATAGAGTTGGATCGATTCAAAAATATAGTGACCTCAATAAGGAATAAACTGAAATCAACGACTGACGAATACATTCAGTATAATTTTTGTGGTTTTTGGCATACTTATAATACCTTCATGCAGCTACTTTCTTAGCCACAGATTGAAGCTGGATGTCGGCTCGGAAGCTCGAAACTGACGAGAATATGAAATAGAGTTTCACAAAATGATTAATAATAAGATTTTCTCCTCACTTACCGGCCTTTCTCCAATCATCCACGAAACATTTGGAATTCTTTATCCTGTCTTACATCTGGAACGTATATATGATGGGGGAATAAAGGAAAAGGATTTCTGCCCACAGAGTTGGATCTGAGAGAAGGAAATGTTCACAAAACACGGCATTAGAATCCCTCTAACTTGCACAAGATCCACGTTCCGGTCCGCCACTTATTGCGAAGCGCTGTCGCATGTAACGTCAGCTACCTTGTGGAAGTGTGTGGGACGTTATTTAACAGGATCTCGGGCTCTTAGCCTAATGTTTCTGACTGGAGCTGGAACCAAAGCAGCAAAAATTAGATGTGCAGAGTGAACCGGCAGTTCGACGCGTGGTTCTAGCAATGTTTATAAGTACTGCAAAATTCTCAGGCTTTTTAATACATAAAGGCTCACTGAACTGAAGTTTCAATTAGAGCGCGATCTCAATTCAGGAATGGAGTTAATATTTTTGGTAACATATTTGGAAGCAGCGACCTTTATATAAAATCAGTGAAAAAAACAGTCTACATCGAAATTATTTCAGCGAATGAGGCCAACTGGCTATTGTACGCACTGTCAGCTTCAGCTGATTGTGCTGTCTGAAGATGACCTAAGCATATGCAGAAATCGGTTATTTCAAAGATCTGCCATCGCGATATAGACTGTTTTTTCACTGATTTTATATCAGGAATGGAATCCAGAATTCATGACACACAATGAAAGACGACTGTTGGCCAATTTCATATTAATGTACGAGGTCTGTCAGCTGTGTGTCATACCGGTGATGTTGTAAGGAACTGCCATGCTATATTTTACAACAGGGAGAAAGTGCTAAAGTCTTCAGGAGGGGAAATGGGTGATGTCTACATTCTGTTTTAGCTAATTTCCTTTATTCCTCATTCTATGTGCGACTGCAGTTGGAAGGCTGCATTGATAGAATTTACCACTTCCTAGTGAAAGGGCAAGCAAAAATACAGTAAAACAGTCCTCACACGGGACGTGTTTGTCATCAAGAAGCAGGCCGGCCATGGTGTTCGTCGTGGTTGCTGCACACTCTGAAACGATCTTCCCACGCCTCCCGCAGTGGTGGCTTGTAATCATACGTTCTGAGTGGTCACAAATTTTTAGTCACATAATTATGACAGTGTGAAATTAATAGTATCTCCTGTATAATAGCTATGCTTATCAACATATTGATACAACTACAGCCACTTCCAATAATAATAATAGTAGTAATGATATGCATAGCTTGCCTGACAAAAAAGAAAGAATAATTTTGGGGTAACTTTGTTATTTTGTACTTAATTAAGTACAGCTTAGGGCAAGAACGAAACGCCGTGTAAGCTTTCGCTTCTCTCCATTTCGCATTTTTGTGCAAGTGGGAGTTTTTGTTTTTCTTTTTTCTTTTATTTGGACAGATGTACAAGATCCCTAACACGTGTAGTAGTCAACGAATTAACTTGCAGGCCAAAAACCAGACATTCTGACGTTGCCCACACACAACAACTTACGCTTATTACACACTTCGTTGTTCGCTTGTAGTCACGCTTGTCTGATTTTGTCATTCTCTCAGTCAATGGCTCTGGTCTGAGAGGCCCTAATTCCTTTGCGGCTAACTTTTCCTGGTAATTTTCTTCTCTGTTAGTACCTAAAAAAGATTCAACTTAGTTCATGTTGACACTACACACGTATGCAGATTCCAGCACAGTAAACATCCAACTCGAAACACAAACTTCCGTTTGTGGAATTAATGTTCATGGAGTAGTGTCTACCATCATGATCACTTGACGAGAATAGAAATGAGGGGCTAAGAACCATAAGAGCCAAAAACACATCGTCGTCGATTCCAAATTTAACTGAAAATCAGAGTAACCAATGAGGCAGCTTTCGTTGATGTTCATACATACAGTGTGGCCCTACAGCATAGATAAACCTGACCCACCAACAGATATCTGAGGCATGAATAAATGCAACAGTCTCACAATTGACGATGGTGTACTTTATGGTTCTCAGCGGTACAAATGGATTATCGTATGATAGATTCCAATACTTAACATATTATATCTCATTCATATCCCACAAAATACGTTTTCCTGTCAGTGTAACTATAACATATATTGATGTCTAATCTAATTTTAATATATACTTAGTGGATGGCATATCTGCGGAGTGTGATACCATCTAGCGGGATTTATGTAAAGCGAACTGGGCTAAGAGTCTGCTGCAGTGTGATACCATTTGGTGGCACTAGCGTAAACTTATAGATTAGTGGTAAGGACTAGCCGTGCACTCAGTGAACCATTCAGGTTTTTATGAGATACGTGCGAATTTGGACCGTAAGGCAATTACATCAGTTGCGTATACGCACAAGCTCCTTAAAACGTGCACAACTGAAAGTATTTTCACAACACTGAAACCAGGTTTCACGGAGTCTAGACGAATACAATGTAGCATAGCGCGATAGATTTAAAGCCGCGTATTTCAGATTCCCTAATCTACATTAAGTATAACAGCACTCAGAGAAAAATAACCGTTAACTCTGAAAGCTTTCAAACGGTTATTGTGCCCACGCGCTCTTGCCCTCTTACGCAATAGCCGCCACTGATATCACGGAACAGAATGCACTCCTGTTCGTGATTTGCCGCCGGCCGCTGTGGCCGAGCGGTTTTAGGCGCTTCAGTGTGGAGCCGCGCGATCGCTACGGTCGGAGGTTCGAATGCTGCCTCGCGCATGGAATGTGTGATATACTTCGGTTAGTTAGGTTTAAGTAGTTCTATGTTCTAGGGGACTGATGACCTCAGATGTTAAGTCCCATAGTGCTCAGAGCCATTTGAACCATTTTTCGTGATTTGCGACCCCAGGGCTCACCAGCGGCAGTCTGAGTTCAGCTAGTGTGACATTGACCTATGCCGTGTAAATCACGTACTTTCGTTACGAAAACGAGCACACGTAGAATATTGGTGTTACCTTTGTTAACGGTTGTCCAAGAACGGCGGAGGAAATCGCGAAGAAGGTTCTGGACTCGACAACGAATAACCGTGTACAACGATCCGACGTACAGTCTTAGACATAAAAATTGACCGCCGGCCAGCCGCCATGGAGACTAAGTCCGAGTCGTTCACTTAATGTGGCCAATAAAACTGACCCCCCCTCACAACTCTAAGTCCGTCCATCTGCACAATCTGGCAACACTGTAAGATGCGAAAGTGTTAGGAGGAAGTGTTGTCTACTTCCGAATTGATATGGCTGGAGTGAGCGTGGTCTTGCGGTAATCGTCGTGCTTGTAAAACGTTCAGTCGCATGTTCGCGTCCAACTGCTCTTTTTTTTTTTTTTTTTTTTAACACATTTCGGTCTTAAGTTATGAGTCTGATAGAACATCGAAGACAATTCGAGTAACAATCTACCCACCCGCAATAACAAATATTCCAGAAACAATTCCACAAGACAGCTCGTGGTTGCGTCGCGATCATAACAGCTTACGCTCGAGCGTTTGTCAGCAGCAACGGCTACCGGCCACCGGCCAGAAGCCACCCGCCGCCTGAAATCCGGCGCCGCCCATGTGAAGGCGGCGTCACGCTCTCAGTGTATGTATCAATGCCATTTTCTAATTTGAAGTTCTAGTTATCATCTTGCAGTTAAGCATTGTATTTTGCATACTTGAAAATCATGAACTACAGTTAAGCATTACAAAATTGAGTCGCAAGTGGAAAAAGGTGTATCATCTGCAACACAACGTTTACTTTTGGTATAACAGAGGGGTGAATGTGGAGGAGACAGCTAGAAAGATTTTAACTGTGCGTGGAGCGAGTGCTTTTGGAAGAAATACGAAAGAAAAAGATATTCTTGTTTCAACAAAGACCGTTCTGAAATGAATAATTTTCCACATTAAGGAAGCCTCGACTACTGATATATGTGACATTTTGCAATGCGACATTTGCGTTCAGCAGGCAAAGTTCAGAAGTCTGGTGTAGGAGTACTGCATCCTCTAATTCTAAACAACAAAAATCAACCAAGTGACTATTACTGAACGTCTGGTCGCTCATTGAGCATTCCTTTGCAGTACTGTTACTGGTGACGTGTTATGATGCCTTTATCGTTAACTTCCTAAGAAGAAATGAAAGGCTGAGCCCCACCAAAAGACGTAGACTAGAGCAAAGAGTAGTGTGAACATAATATTTTACATTTGATAGCTCCATAAGTGTGTTTTGGGCTATGAATTCTGCCCCAAGGGGTGTGTGCTACACAGCTAGAATTTGTTGTCAACAACTGAGACACCTCTCGGCTGCAGTGTAAGAAAGTCGAGCAACAAAACTACATCATCTGTGCTACTGCATGATAACTCAATCTGTTGATTTGAGAAACAAAACTATCCAGGAGATTGATAGGAAGGTCGTCTCTCAGGCACTTGTATTGATAGGGAAGTCCTCTCTCAAGCTCTTGTCCCTCTCGTCATATATTCGTAAAATTTTACCTTTCCCGCTCTTGATCGATCAACCGTCAAGGCAATTAACTTCTAGACGAAAATACTCTTAAAACTACACTGGTTTAATGACATCGTTAGAACCAGTGGTTTTCTACAAACGTAGGATTTCCAAACAACTTTAGCATAGTCAGATTGTTATAGATATCGTGAAAGAAAATTCAGCTGGTGATTAATTTCTCTTTGATGATTAATGTTGCGATTAGAAAACTAATGGAAAATGCAATTAAAATATTCACTGTGCCAATACCAATTAAATTCAGCTTACTACAGAAACATCACCAAGGCAGTTTATCTTAATAAAGCATTATGTGTCTGTAAGACGATTGAGCCTATTTTAACACGCATTAATAGGATATTACCGACTTTTGACTTCGAAAAGATCTGTATTTACTTCATTTCCTGTATCATTCGCAAGTATTATGAAAATGTGGCATTTCATAGATAAAATTATGTGTTCACAACAACAAAAAATATGTCGGTAGAAAACAAAAGTGGCATTACGAAATTGGCAGTACCGTAGGGTTTCCGCTCTGACACTAAGGGTTACTGTAAGTAGCAAGCCGAATTTTGCTCGAGCGTTATCTTACGATTCCCTTATTGAGTTTGTATCTGCCTGCTTGTAGCTCTACTACAAAAGAATAAAAAAATCTGGCTTTCAGCGAGACTAGCAAGGCGAACGACAGCAGCTTGCACCTGGTAGCCAAGCATGTTACCTGAGAAACGGTATTTTCCTATAGTGGGGAGACATCATTTTGTGGTTGAATTGTTGGCAAATATCAGTCAAACGTGTGCCGTTGGTCTAAGGGTTTCGGTGTGTTTAATTTCTACCAATGATTTTTCTACAGGTTTTTTCTGTCCCAAATAGAGAGTTGAAGTCTCCGTTAAGTATTTTCACGTCATCTTGGTGAATTTTGCTCATAGTATTTTCGAGCGTGTTCCAGTATTTTTCGACATATTTGGTGTTTCTCTTATTTTCGATGTTGGTGGGGTCATGTGTATTGATGAGTGTTTATTTTTTACTGGGGCTCTGAGTGAGCATAGTCATAGGTCGATCGTTGACGGGTGTGATTTCTTTGACAGAACTGATGATAGATCCGTGTTCGAGAAATGCCATGGCCAAGATTGGTACGCCTGTGTGTACATTTTGTTGCATTTTGCTCTTGAAGCTGCAATGGTTTCCGTAATGCAAGGTTACATTTTCAGTTAGTCGTGGTTCTTGAAGAGCAATGATGAGAATGTTTTGTCGGTCGATTTATTATGTGAGATTATTTAGTTTTCGTATTTGGATCAATGTATCGATGTTTTGTTATAAAAAAAAGTTCTTATGTGTGTGAAATCTTATGGGACTTAACTGCTAAGGTAATCAGTCCTTAAGCTTACACACTACTTAACCTAAATTATCCTAAGGACAAACACACACACACACACACACCCATGCCCGAGGAAGGAGTCGAACCTCCGCCGGGATCAGCCAAACAGTCCATGACTGGTGCGCCTGAGACCGCTCGACTAATCCCGCGCGGCGTGTAGTTTTCAAATGCATGTTTTCTGCTTGTAGGGAAATTTACAAGAGATCTTCAATTTTCTCTGCCGTGCTAACCTGGCCTCCCCAGAATCCTAAATTCCAAATGCCGCCTGTCGACAGTTTGCACAGATCATGTTTCCTTGTGTTTCATTGTTTTGGCCTCGCTGATTCCAGGACCGGACAGGACCAGAGGGTGTTGAAGCCTTTGGAAGCAAATATTTTCAGCCGAGCTCATTGAGCTAAGTGACGGAGACCAGAGTAGTGGTGATTTTCATTCAGACGTGCGTGGATTTTAGGTTCAACGGATTGATTAGTCGTTGAGGATTGTGTTAGTATTTGGTTCACCCCAAGTATTTGATTTCCTCGGTACCACCCATATGGAGGAGAGTTTCCCCTACCTGCCCCACTGGATTATTATTATTATTATTGTCATTATGTCATCAGAAAATCCGATATGGTGCATCTTCCCACCACTGAAATAGATGTGCATTGTTCGACTCCGTATTTCCATCACATAAATATGGGTTCTAATTGGTTCAAATGGCGCTGAGCACTATGGGACTTAACAGCTGTGGTCATCAGTCCCCTAGAACTTAGAACGACTTAAACCTAACTAACCTAAGGACATCACACACATCCATGCCCGAGGCAGGATTCGAACCTGCGACCGCAGCAGTCGCACGGTTCCGGACTGCGCGCCTAGAACCGCGAGACCACCGCGGCCGGCTGGGTTCTAAATACATTACATTGCTGCTAGTAGACATATTTCTCACTTTTTCTTGGGAAGTTGCTACCTGTTACTCCATCATAGGAATTTATGTGCGCAGCATTGTTGCAATACAGACGTTCAAATTATCCTATTTCTGTAATTTCATTTCGACACCAGATCGTTCAAATCGGATTCAGCCAGTCAGGCTTAATGTGGATACCCGAATACGACTCTCATCATTTGATAAACTGGGTAAACCACATTCTTAATCGGACGGTTAAATCTAGATCACTTATTTATGACAGGGCCTGAATTCTTAAACGCTGTTGAACATAATAATACAATGTGCTTATTACTAATATGTTATTTAAATATAAATATATGAGCGAAAGAGATAACAGTTTATTTACAGCAGCAGAGCCCCATGCATCATAGCAGAGCAGTGCGAGATTGGTGTCAGGGCCAAGAGACGATAAAGCTGTTGCCGTTTGTTCCACGATCACCGTACATCAACCAGATAGAGAATATGTGGGCAGAGGTAACAAGGTCATTGACATGTGGACCTACAAATGCAAGCGACCTTTGGACGAATACAGAAAACGTATGGTGGGAAGTAAACCATCACGCTACACTGTCGACGACTTAATGAAATCAATGCCCCTACCCTTCGAGAAATCTTACGTAATGATCGTGTGTGGGTGGATTGCTAAAAGTATACTCGTCCACACTACGCATGGGGACAATTATCTGATAGTCGGTCAAACTTTGCTTTGTCGCAGCTGTTTAGATACAAGTCCATTTACTTTCAGTGTCCTCCTTACAATTCTTGCAATGCAAGGTAATTGAAAAATCTCATCCACTCGACGCCAACTGAGGAATTGACTGGTGCATGTGTTGTTCAACACACAGTAGTTGTCACCCTCACTGGAATCAATGACTGTTTGTGTGTGTGTGTTTTTGTGTTCACGCACAATCTAAATCATTACTATTAACATTAGAGAGACAACCAACAATAAATGTGGCATCAAATATGACTGTAAAGTATTCTAATGCGATGGGAAGTTACAAACTGAATTTTTACCCAACCCACGACCTGCATATTACGTTGCGTTAAGCAAGATGTTTTAATTCCATAGCATCGTTAGCAGAGACAGTGCGCTCTTGTTGTCCAGGCTCGCGACTAGTGCAGCGATTAGCAGTGCCCAATGCCGCCGCGATCTGTTTATGTTGGCTGAGCGTGGACTCTGCAGCAGACGCTTCGCCATAAACAGGAAGAAATCACCTTGGCTGTGACTGCAGTGAGCGGATATCACTGCCCGCGTGTTCTTGTAGTAACCAACGTGAGACTCTACTCACAGGTGCCATGGAGCAATTGCAACGGGTATCATGTCATTAGTCATCAGAATATTAACCAGTGATGAAATGTCCACTCTATTTGAATCTCAAGAAAATAGGAACCCTCTCACAAAGGAATGTGAGGTGATATCAAAATTTATCCAACATACAAAAATAAACTGCAGTTCTTTCATGTATGCAGTAGTAGCACACAAGGAAATAATATGTCTTGGAAGCGTATATTTCATTGTCTCTTCTCAAAGTAACGCTCTTGTTTTAGTATGAAGTGAGAAAAAAAACACGAAAAACTCAAGTTCCTGAGAAGCATATCAGTCATTTCCTCTTCTCATATCATAACTTTTGTTTTAGTATGAAGTAGAAAAATAAACAGTTTAAGGTTGGGAAGCATAATATGACACCTTAGTAAGTCTATGTATGTCACCAGATTCTTATCGTAGGTGCTGTTGGAAACGCAAAAAGCAGGGAGCTGTCCATTGTTTTGTCCAACAGTCTGTCTCCTTTCATGCATTACTCGCGCTAGGAGATTCTTATTTAAGGACTTGTGGGCATCAAGTTCTTCAGCAGAACAAGCCTTATGTTATTGTGCTAATTACGGTATGGAAAAATGCAACAAAGACGATTTCCCCTAAAGCGGTGGGGATATTTGTAAATGTCTGTATTCAGCAATCACTGCCAGCTGCCACAACACTTCACAGAATCCATGCGGCAGGCAACACAACTGTGCATGCACTTCAGACTTCATTCAGTAAGACGTCACTAGATGGATGGAAACGTCAAATTAACGTCGCTTTCCGAGTCGTATTCAATCCAGAATGAGGTGTTATTAAGGTATTGAGCGTTCTAGCAATTACACTTTTGTCATTCCCATATGAGTATTCTGATAGCCAAAAGAACCTGTTAGCGTGAAACTATCGGGAACTGCATTAATATCAGACTGCAAGAACTTGCGACAATACGTGGACTCTTCTCTTCTCTGGGTGACCTATTACTGTTATTTAGGATTCTCTCCGTCCTAGGCGTAATGCAAATGGAACTTTAGAGGCGCTTTTCGCTATTCTTGACAAACATCAGCAACTTGTAATCACTGCGAGCTACAACTGCGTGATGATACGGCTCAGATGGTCAGTAGTTGTGGTGATGTTATGCTGTCAAACTGCTTACAGTAACGTTAATGGTGGCACACATAATTTACCGCTGACTACCTACTTCAGTAAAGATAGTGTTGTGGCGTCGTCGCTTCTCTTTATTTGGCCTCAGCTTGAGTAATCCGATTTAACGAACATAGTACTCCATTCGCGAGCTGCTAATGATACAGTATGACTACAGAGATCATCGTGCGGGTATTAGATGAATTCTGCAATGAATTGCTTAACAATATTACCCTCAGCTATGCAGCTGGAATGACTCATTACACAGGTATTCTGTGTTGGACTTGGTTAAGGGATCAGTTCGCTGCAATCCTGCTTCTACTGTTCGTAAATACTTGTATACCTCATTGAAGGTTCAAATGGCTCTGAGCACTAAGGGGCTTAACTTCTGAGGTCTTCAGTCCACTAGAACTTAGAATTACTTAAACCTAACTAACCTAATGACATCAGACACATCCATGCCCGAGACAGGATTCGAACGTGCGTCCGTAGCGGTCACGCGGTTCCAGACTGTAGCGCCTAGAACAGCTCGGCCACCCCGGCCGACATACTTGTATACTGACCATTCGTTATTTGACTAAATGTGAACTACAATCTGATTCGCACATATATGACATGGGTTAGCGCCGGCACAAAGCAATGACTAAGGGTTGGATGCCGTTAAGGTCCCGTTACACTGATGGCAAGACAAATGTCCTCAAGTCACCTCTATTGCCTCAAAAAACAATTGCATCTTAAATATCGAAGGACCGACGCCCACACTGTCACAGCGCGTTGAAATACAGCTAAGACGGCAGATGAATATTTGTGACCGACTGGGCTTCGAACCTGGACCTCCTGTTTACTAGACAGACATGCTGATCACTGCACAATTTTTTTTTTAAAGTTTGAGAAGACTTTCCGCACCAGGTAGGCGGAGGCAAAGAGAGCAGGGGTCGAGGATCCGAGGCCTGGCCTCGATGCCTCCCCCATACCTGTCACTGAGCAGCTGCATTATTCCCATGTATTCTATGTTTGCACCCAGATATACCTTTAAATTGTGGAAAAATATTGAAGTAGTAATTAAGATAAAATAAATTACAGATTGCCGCCTCCAATGGCGTGCGTTCCTTGTAGAACATAACTTATAACAGTGAGAAGGGTGACGGAAAAATACATAACAAACTTTCATTCAGAAATATATTCACAATTTAAGTTAATATGCTCTTAAACACAATCCGAGTAGGAGTCTCTCGTGGAACAAACGGCTACAGCTTTATCCTCTCTTGGCCCTGACACCAATCTCGCACTGCTCTGCTATGATGCATGGGGCTCTGCTGCTGTAAATAAACTGTTATCTCGTTCGCTCATATATTTATATTTAAATAACATATTAGTAATAAGCACATTGTATTATTATGTTCAACAGCGTTTAAGAATTCAGGCCCTGTCATAAATAAGTGATCTAGATTCAACCGTCCGATTAAGAATGTGGTTTACCCAGTTTATCAAATGATGAGAGTCGTATTCGGGTATCCACATTAAGCCTGACTGGCTGAATCCGATTTGAACGATCTGGTGTCGAAATGAAATTACAGAAATCGGATAATTTGAACGTCTGTATTGCAACGATGCTGCGCACATAAATTCCTATGATAGAGTAACAGGTAGCAACTTCCCAAGAAAGAGTGAGAAATATGTCTACTAGCAGCAATGTAATGTATTTAGAACCCAGCCGGCCGCGGTGGTCTCGCGGTTCTAGGCGCGCAGTCCGGAACCGTGCGACTGCTGCGGTCGCAGGTTCGAATCCTGCCTCGGGCATGGATGTGTGTGATGTCCTTAGGTTAGTTAGGTTTAAGTCGTTCTAAGTTCTAGGGGACTGATGACCACAGCTGTTAAGTCCCATAGTGCTCAGCGCCATTTGAACCAATTAGAACCCATATTTATGTGATGGAAATACGGAGTCGAACAATGCACATCTATTTCAGTGGTGGGAAGATGCACCATATCGGATTTTCTGATGACATAATGACAATAATAATAATAATAATCCAGTGGGGCAGGTAGGGGAAACTCTCCTCCATATGGGTGGTACCGAGGAAATCAAATACTTGGGGTGAACCAAATACTAACACAATCCTCAACGACTAATCAATCCGTTGAACCCAAAATCCACGCACGTCTGAATGAAAATCACCACTACTCTGGTCTCCGTCACTTAGCTCAATGAGCTCGGCTGAAAATATTTGCTTCCAAAGGCTTCAACACCCTCTGGTCCTGTCCGGTCCTGGAATCAGCGAGGCCAAAACAATGAAACACAAGGAAACATGATCTGTGCAAACTGTCGACAGGCGGCATTTGGAATTTAGGATTCTGGGGAGGCCAGGTTAGCACGGCAGAGAAAATTGAAGATCTCTTGTAAATTTCCCTACAAGCAGAAAACATGCATTTGAAAACTACACGCCGCGCGGGATTAGTCGAGCGGTCTCAGGCGCACCAGTCATGGACTGTTTGGCTGATCCCGGCGGAGGTTCGACTCCTTCCTCGGGCATGGGTGTGTGTGTGTGTGTGTGTTTGTCCTTAGGATAATTTAGGTTAAGTAGTGTGTAAGCTTAAGGACTGATTACCTTAGCAGTTAAGTCCCATAAGATTTCACACACATAAGAACTTTTTTTTATAACAAAACATCGATACATTGATCCAAATACGAAAACTAAATAATCTCACATAATAAATCGACCGACAAAACATTCTCATCATTGCTCTTCAAGAACCACGACTAACTGAAAATGTAACCTTGCATTACGGAAACCATTGCAGCTTCAAGAGCAAAATGCAACAAAATGTACACACAGGCGTACCAATCTTGGCCATGGCATTTCTCGAACACGGATCTATCATCAGTTCTGTCAAAGAAATCACACCCGTCAACAATCGACTTATGACTATGCTCACTCAGAGCCCCAGTAAAAAATAAACACTCATCAATGCACATGGCCCCACCGACATCGAAAATAAGAAAAACAGCAAATATGTCGAAAAATACTGGAACACACTCGAAAATACTATGAGCAAAATTCACCAAGTTGACGTGAAAATACTTCAGGGAGACTTCCACTCTCTATTTGGGACAGAAAAAACCTGTAGAAAAATCGTTGGTAGAAATTCAACACACCGAAACGCTTAGACCAACGGCACACGTTTGACTGATATTTGTCAACAATTCAACCACAAAAGGATGTCTTCCCACTATAGGAAAATACCGTTTCTCAGGTAACATGCTTGGCTACCAGGTGCAAGCAGCTGTCGTTCTCCTTGCTAGACTCGCTGAAAGCCAGATTTTTTTATTCTTCTGTAGTAGAGCTACAAGCAGGCAGATACAAACTCAATAAGGGAATCGTAAGATAACGCTCGAGCAAAATTCGGCTTGCTACTTACAGTAACCCTTAGTGTCAGAGCGGAAACCCTACGGTACTGCCAATTTCGTAATGCCACTTTTGTTTTCTACCGACATATTTTTTGTTGTTGTGAACACATAATTTTATCTATGAAATGCCACATTTTCATAATACTTGCGAATGATACAGGAAATGAAGTAAATACAGATCTTTTCGAAGTCAAAAGTCGGTAATATCCTACTAATGCGTGTTAAAATAGGCTCAATCGTCTTACAGACACATAATGCTTTATTAAGATAGACTGCCTTCGTGATGTTTCTGTAGTAAGCTGAATTTAATTGGTATTGGCACAGTGAATATTTTAATTGCATTTTCCATCAGTTTCCTAATCGCAACATTAATCATCAAAGAGAAATTAATCAGCATCTGAATTTTCTTTCACGATATCTACAACAATCTGACTATGTCAAAGTTGTTTGGATGTCCTACGTTTGTAGAAAACCACTGGTTCTAACGATGTCATTAAACCAGTGTAGTTTTAAGAGTATTTTCGTCTAGAAGTTAATTGCCTTGACGGTTGATCGATCAAGAGCGGGAAAGGTAAAATTTTACGAATATATGACGAGAGGGACAAGAGCTTGAGAGAGGACTTCCCTATCAATACAAGTGCCTGAGAGACGACCTTCCTATCAATCTCCTGGATAGTTTTGTTTCTCAAATCAACAGATTGAGTTATCATGCAGTAGCACAGATGATGTAGTTTTGTTGCTCGACTTTCTTACACTGCAGCCGAGAGGTGTCTCAGTTGTTGACAACAAATTCTAGCTGTGTAGCACACACCCCTTGGGGCAGAATTCGTAGCCCAAAACACACTTATGGAGCTATCAAATGTAAAATATTATGTTCACACTACTCTTTGCTCTAGTCTATGTCTTTTGGTGGGGCTCAGCCTTTCATTTCTTCTTAGGAAGTTAACGATAAAGGCATCATAACACGTCACCAGTAACAGTACTGCAAAGGAATGCTCAATGAGCGACCAGACGTTCAATAATAGTCACTCCGTTGATTTTTGTTGTTTCGAATTAGAGCATGCAGTACTCCTACACCAGACTTTTGAACTTTGCCTGCTGAATGCGAATGTCGCATTGTAAAATGTCACATATATCAGTAGTCGAGGCTTCCTTAATGTGGAAAATTATTCATGCCAGAACGATCTTTGTTGAATCAAGAATATCTTTTTCTTTCGTATTTTTCCCAAAAGCACTCGCTCCACGCACAGTTAAAATCTTTCTAGCTGTCTCCTCCACATTCGCCCCTCTGTTATACCAAAAGTAAACGTTGTGTTGCAGATGTTACACCTTTTTCCATTTGCGATTCAATTTTGTAATGCTTAACTGTAGTTCATGATTTTCAAGTATGCAAAATACAATGCTTAACTGCAAGATGATAACTAGAACTTCAAATTCGAAAATGACAGTTGATACATACACTGACAGCGTGGCGCCGCCTTCACATGGGCGGCGCCGGATTTCAGGCGGCGGGTGGCGACTGGCCGGTGGCCGGTAGCCGCTGCAGCGCGAGGAAACGCTCGAGCGTAAGCTGTTATGATCGCGCCGCAGCCACGACCTGTCCTGTGGAATTGTTTCTGGAATACTTGTTATTGCGGGTGGGTAGAAAGTCACGCGAATTGTCTTCGATGTTCAGTCAGACTCATAACTTAAGACCGAAATGTGTTAAAAAAAAAAAAAAGAGCAGTTGGACGCGAACATGCGACTGTACGTTTAACAAGCACGACGATTACCGCAGGACCACGCTCACTCCAGCCATATGAGCTCGGAAGCAGACAGCACTTCCTCCTAACACTTCCGCATCTTACAGTGTTGCCAGATTGTGCAGATGGCCGGACTTAGAGTTGTCAGGGGCGGTCAGTTTTATTGGCCACCTTAAGTGAACGACTCGGACTTAATCTCCATGGCGGCTGGCCGGCGGTCAATTTTTATGTCTAAGACTGTACATACTAGTAGAAATTAATCACCTACTCAACTGCATCTTCACCCCCTTTTTGGTTTTAAGCAGAATACAGTTACAGTGACCAATATCAGTTTATGCATGCGTGATGTCCATGTTCTCGACGTCGCATTGAATACGACCACGCTGAAGAACCGTACTTCATAGTTTCCAAAATCGATATTTCATTAGAATGGAACAGGCAATTTTTGGTGATGCTTTATAATAGCCTATGTTTATATCACGCACTCTGTGATAAAGAAGCCAAAGAAATCAATAGTTTAACTCAATAGAATATCGCGGCTCGCATTTTCCGCTTGTGACGTTAAGTAGTGTCAAATATTACAGGTCACGTCCTCTCCACAGGAAAAAAACAGCTGATATGCCATGTTGTTTATTTCACGCTCGTCGGGGTAGTAGAATTCCACGCAGTGACGTCATCAGCTCCTCATCTACGTGCGTTTTCTGGTCCCGTGAGACGACTGCTTATGAATGGGAACCGTTCTTTAAAAGGTAACGAAAACTTCTCCCACCTTGATACTTCACATTAATGCGTGACAAAGATGCTCCTGGGGTGAGGAAAACGGCAAGCTTTAACGGAAATCTCTCTCTTTCACATTAGTAGCTTTGCAAGTGAGACAGAAGCCATTGGATGAGGGAAATGGCAAAACGCGGAACTGCAAAGAAGAGAATTAAAGGCGTGTTCAGATTCTAAAGAAAATTGATCAACATTACTCGGTAGAGACAGTCAGTTTGGGACGTGAGAAAGACGCGCAGGGCGGAACAGGGACAGGAAAACGCATACCCTACACGACACATCATTGGTGGGTTTCAAACCTACTGCACGGCTACACGCCCTCTACCTGTAGCTGAGCATCGTTCTGGGAGTGAGACAGATAGCAGAGTGTGAGAGACAGATGGACATAGAGTTGCAAGCCTCGTGAACGATTGGACTTTCTAAAATCTAATGAGTTTTACCCTAGTCCTTTGGATACAAAAGTAAAGTGTGCGGATGAGTGGGCGTGGCTTACGAGAGAGTGAGAGATAAATTCAGTCGAGGACAGAAAAGTCACGTACGCGAGAGAGATTATGCTTGGTCACTTTCAAATTCAAGAAATTTTCCTTTCCCCCTCTCCTGACTGCGGAATGGCGTAAATTGCGCAGATGGTTCTCGTGCAGACAGAGAGTGGCTGTGTACTTCGAGCGAGGAGCGATTGGGCGTTGGCGGCTTCACGGACGAAGAGGACGCGCCTCCGCTGCAGGGCTTTACTGTCTGTGTGGCGAGTGCTCCATCGCGATTCCAGTTAGTTTTCTGCTGTTTCTCCGGAAGTCGGTAATCAGGGCACATTAAGTCGCGTTGCTGTCGCTTTCGTTTATCTCCATTCATTTACCTTCAATCGGCAACACGATTTAGGTAAATCGTACATCTTGTAATGACGGTGGTGAGCCGTGTACGGCTAGCAGTCAAGCCGTTCACTGCTCGTTATGTTGTTTTTATGGTTCTGTCGCCTCTTTCTTATTCAATTTTTTCCCGTCACTAAGTTGCTGGTATGCTTGCCCGTGCGTGGCAGCAACAGCGCTTATCGATAAGTGTACTGTCGTACTATCTCTGGAGCGAACGTTAGTATTTCTCGTCGTCTGTCGGGAGTTCACTCGAGACGCAGCGCCAATGAGGTCCGGACAGCCAGTACTCGCCGACCGCTGGCGACTCATATGCACTGTCCGACGAAAGGAGGCTGGAGTGGGAACGACCGTTGGTTGGTCGGCCGGTCGGCGACGTCTATTTGGCCTTTTGACCGTTTCTGGGCCTCGTTAGTTGGTCATCTTGCGGGACGTGGCTCGGTTCCCTTATTGTGCAGAGATCTCGGGTGGCCAATGGACAAGTGTTACCTCTGCATGGTTTGGTCAGAGCCAGTGTGCACGTGTCGTCGTGTCTCCGAGTTCCGAACGGACATGGAATTGAGTCGGGACGGAGCTGCAGTAAGGTCCGCGTACAGCCGAGACCCGCCCGACTGTTGCTGACACACATGACTTGAGTGGGGACGACCGTGGTTGGTCGTTCGGTCGGTCGTCTCAACGGACGACGTGTATTTGGTCGCCGACAGCATCGGGTTCTCTGTGTGTGTCGACTTGTCATTCGTCCTGGTTGTTCCACACTGATTGCTTTTACGATTGTTCCAGTTTTTGTGGAAGTGTTTTCCTGGAACTGTGTCTAGCTTGTGTGGTGTTTGTGCTGTAAGACCTTCGGTACACACACCAACAGATTATTAGACTTGTCGCTCTAACGAAGTAGGCGAGTGTCAGCAATATGTCACATGGTCTTATGGTGGCGTGTTTGTCTTCTTCCGTGAGGTCAGACGATAGAAATGCCTCTTGCACGCGTAGAGTAGCAGATTGACGGTGACCAACTTTAAACAGAACTTGATTAATTTTCACACACATTTATTAAAATAATAAAAATCATAGGTATTACGTAACTTGATTCTGGATGCTGTTTAAAATTGACAATCTGAAGTTCCTTTGGTCTTATTCTCACATATCTCTGATACTTGACAAAGTGTCTATACATTTCTCTTAATGGCTATGTACAGGAGTATGATAATCTTATTTGGCGCAGACTGAAACTTGACTATAGATTGGTACAGACTAATGCTGACTGACTAATCGGAGGTCTGTACACCCGTTATAATACCTCGCGCTTTCAGGCATCATTGCGCGAGTGTGATCTGCGAGGAGGAAAGGTCATACGTTAGCAGCAATCTCATTGGCTGCGTTACATATTAATACGCGGATTGGTGGAAGCAGAATTTGGTCCGTCTCTAAGACAGTGCCATCTCGTAGTGCGGAGACGGACGAGCGCTGCGTCTGCAGTGTTGTGCTTAGCGGGGCGCGCTCTATTTGGAAAGTTGTGAACGCGCTGACTATGCGGAACTATGTACACAACATTGTGTAATTTCGACTGAGCAGTTATGTTAATGCTGTCTGCGTACTGGAGCAGGCAGTCGGTCGGTTGGGACAGAGCAGCGAGGAAGTCCCCGCGGTGAGGGCGTTAGCGTAGTGTACTGCAGTGTGTTTTTCCTCAACGTGTTGATGCTGTCCGTACCGCGTGTAGTTTGACAGCCTTTGGTGATGTTCTTATTTTTGAGTGGTTATTGTGCCTTGGGTGTTTTTAGACGCCAATTTTGATGACGTAATGCTTCTGGTATCTCCGTCCTCGGCTGATATTTTGCGTTGTCGTGCTGTTGGTCGGCGCAGTGGAATTGATTCGGTTGTTGGTTGGTCCTTCAGCCGTCCTTGGGTCGGGTTGCCATCTGATTACTTAATCCTGTTCATGGCTACCTATCGAACCTAAGCTTACGTTAAAGTTACCTCCTAAGGCCGACCTTCGAACACTTCTGAGCACCATTGTTCTGTTGTTTTTAGATTATGATTTTTGTCTCAAGTACTGTGCAAGGCCTTCAGCCAACTATTAATTTTTTTTTATTTTAAAATAAGGCCCTTAGCCGCCTTAAGTTAAAATATTGAAGTTTCTTGTTTGAACAATTTAAAAAAAAAAAAGATAAAAAGGAGAATTTTGCTATATTGCAAATCCTTCTTATCCAGGCCTTAAGCCTCAGTTCTTATGTGTCTAGTGTGTGGTCTTCAGCCGAATATTTACGAATTTTTTTTTTAAATAAGGCCTTCAGCCGCATGTATTCCTTAAAGCAATTTTAATAACTTGTGTTCGGGCTGTCAGGGGTATTGTTTGTGAAGCTTTTCTGAGGGCATGTGTGATTAAGTGTGTTTAGGAATAGAAAGTTTATGTATTTTGTGCAACTACAAGTAACGGATCTTGACCCCTTTCCACAACCATAATCTGATCCACTCTGTCCTGCGAAACCCAGATTTCAGGTGGGTTGGTTCGTTAAGAAGTATCGCCGGATTTCCTTTACCGTCGCTCGACATTCCTTCCTCACACGGTCACAAGTGGTCGAAATATTAGCTGGTACTTACAAGATAAACTCGTCATCGCACTCCCCTCAGGTTTGGTAGTAAATTCGCTCAGTGGATAGCCCGCCAAAAACTACACTCCAGGAAATTGAAATAAGAACACCGTGAATTCATTGTCCCAGGAAGGGGAAACTTTATTGACACATTTCTGGGGTCAGATACATCATATGATCACACTGAGAGAACCACAGGCACATAGACACAGGCAACAGAGCATGCACAATGTCGGCACTAGTACAGTGTATATCCACCTTTCGCAGCAATGCAGGCTGCTATTCTCCCACGGAGACGATCGTAGAGATGCTGGATGTAGTCCTGTGGAACGGCTTGCCATGCCATTTCCACCTGGCGCCTCAGTTGGACCAGCGTTCGCGCTGGACGTGCAGACCGCGTGAGACGACGCTTCATCCAGTCCCAAACATGCTCAATGGGGGACAGATCCGGAGATCTTGCTGGCCAGGGTAGTTGACTTACACCTTCTAGAGCACGTTGGGTGGCACGGGATACATGCGGACGTGCCTTGTCCTGTTGGAACAGCAAGTTCCCTTGCCGGTCTAGAAATGGTAGAACGATGGGTTCGATGACGGTTTGGATGTACCGTGCACTATTCAGTGTCCCCTCGACGATCACCAGTGGTGTACGGCCAGTGTAGGAGATCGCTCCCCACACCATGATGCCGGATGTTGGCCCTATGTGCCTCGGTCGTATGCAGTCCTGATTGTGGCGCTCACCTGCACGGCGCCAAACACGCATATGACCATCATTGGCACAAAGGCAGAAGCGACTCTCATCGCTGAAGACGACACGTCTCCATTCGTCCCTCCATTCACGCCTGTCGCGACACCACTGGAGGCGGGCTGCACGATGTTGGGGCGTGAGCGGAAGACGGCCTAACGGTGTGCGGGACCGTAGCCCAGCTTCATGGAGACGGTTGCGAATGGTCCTCGCCGATACCCCAGGAGCAACAGTGTCCCTAATTTGCTGGGAAGTGGCGGTGCGGTCCCCTACGGCACTGCGTAGGATCCTACGGTCTTGGCGTGCATCCGTGCTTCGCTGCGGTCCGGTCCCAGGTCGACGGGCACGTGCACCTTCCGCCGACCACTGGCGACAACATCGATGTACTGTGGAGACCTCACGCCCCACGTGTTGAGCAATTCGGCGGTACGTCCACCCGGCCTCCCGCATGCCCACTATATGCCCTCGCTCAAAGTCCGTCAACTGCACATACGGTTCACGTCCACGCTGTCGCGGCATGCTACCAGAGTTAAAGACTGCGATGGAGCTCCGTATGCCACGGCAAACTGGCTGACACTGACGGCGGCGGTGCACAAATGCTGCGCAGCTAGCACCATTCGACGGCCAAGACCGCGGTTCCTGGTGTGTCCGCTGTGCCGTGCATGTGATCATTGCTTGTACAGCCCTCTCGCAGTGCCCGGAGCAAGTATGGTGGGTCTGACACACCTGTGTCAATGTGTTCTATTTTCCATTTCCAGGAGTGTAAACACACAGATCAGACGTGAAAAGAAGAACAAAGTGTACTGAACTGTGAAAAATGTAGCAAAATAGGAACAGTGAATGGTTGAAGCTCAAGATATGCAACATCGAGCGAACTGCAGAAAGCTTTGGGCATAGTTGTCCGGCCACGGTGTTAGAGTGTAAACCACGAGATCCGTTTTCAAAGCTCTCTCACGCCCCATTTCTTTCCACAAAATACTGAACTTTCCATCCGGCCAGTGTTTCGTCTGTTCTCCTTCTGTAGTCTTAGAAATTTTCAAACAGATTGGTCACAGAATATGAGTCATGTGGTAATAACGTACAGGGCGTTTATAAATGAATATTGAGGTTTTAACGCTTTATAACATTTATTATATTAAAATTAGAGTTATAAATGATATGTCAAATGAAAGAGCAACTCAAACGGTTTTGCCAAAAATTTTATAAATGTTCAATGTGAGCACCATTTGTCACACGGCACACATCAAGTCTATAGCTGAGTTCTTCCCAAACGTTCATATGTGTGTCTTCAGTGATTGTAGCTACAGCTGCTACAATCCAGTTGCTTAACTCAGGGAGCCGGCCGGTGTGGCCGTGCGGTTCTAGGCGCTTCAGTCTGGAACCGCGTGACAGCTACGGTCGCAAGTTCGAATCCTGCCTCGGGCATGGAGGTGTGTGATGTCCTTAGGTTAGTTAGGTTTAAGTAGTTCTAAGATCTAGGGGACTGATGACCACAGATGTTAAGTCCCGTAGTGCTCAGAGCCATTTGAATCTTAACTCAGGGAGGTCTGCTGGTAGCGGAGGCACGTATACACGATCCGTGATGAAGCCCAAACGGAAAAATCGCATGGTGTCAGGTCGGTTAAACGTGGAGTCCACGCAAAGCAAGCTCTGTCATTGGACCCCTTGCGGTCTACCCAGCGCTTGGGTACAGTGAAGTTCAACCAATCGCGTACTTCGCTATGCCAGTGAGGTGGCGCACCGTCTTGCTGAAAAATAAAGTTCTCTGGCTCATCTTCTTCCAACTGAGGGAAGCGCCATTGCTCTAGTGTCTCAAGGTAAGAAGTGCCAGTTACAGTGGGTTCACCAAAAAAGAAAGGCCCATACAGTTTGTGCCGGGATACGGCAGAAAAAACAGTCACATAGGATTTTCTGAGCCCCAGACGCGCAGATTCTGAGTGTTAACATGTCCACTAAGGTGAAAGGTCGATTCTTCACTGAAGGCAACAAGATCCAGAAAATCTTCATCGTTATGAAACAACATTTCGTTTGCGAAGTTGGCGTGTAGTCCATGGTCTGCTGGCTTTAGAGCCTGTAATAACTGCAAACGTTAAGGACGTAGTTTTACGCATTTTCTTAGAACATTCCAAACTCCAAACAGTCGAGGCGGGAACTTCTAATTCACGACTAGCCTTCAAACGGTTCAAATGGCTCTGAGCACTATGGGACTCAACTTCTGAGGTCATTAGTCCCCTAGAACTTAGAACTACTTAAACCTAACTAACCTAAGGACATCACACACATCGATGCCCGAGGCAGGATTCGACCGTAGCGGTCTCGCGGTTCCAGACTGCAGCGCCTAGAACCGCACGGCCACTTCGGTCGGCGACTAGCCTTCCCGACTGATTTCTTTGGGCTACGAGTCTACGACTCTCTCACTCGCTCAACATTCTCTTCACTAACTGCTGGTCGTCCTGTGCTCTTTCCTTTTCAAAGGAAGCCGGTATCTTCAAATTTGCAAACTGCAAAACACAAAACGATTTGTGTTCACTAGTCGCCATCTTCGCTACGGCCGCTGACTAGCGGATTGCGGCGGAACCATTTCCCGCTGTTGCCAAACATAACTGTTGGGGTTCATATGTCATATCATTTATAGCTGTAAGTTTAATGTAATAAATATTATAAAGAGTTAAAACCCCGATATTCATTTATAAACAACCTGTATTACCGCCGCAAGTAAATGTAATGAGTAGTGGGAGCAGGCGAGATGTCGCATAGACTTCTCACAGAAATGAAAAAAACTAATAAACAGGTGTGAACTATGTTACGACAAAAGATTTCAAGAGTCAAAACTTACAAAACGGAACGCTAGGGTCATAACATGTGGTATTTGTAAAGGACAAATAGGAAGTACATCCGTCCGGAGATCCCTTCCCCCGTTACAAACGGACGTTACACCGCGACACAGGCACAAATTTGAGTTCGCCGAATCAGACGGCAGTTCATAATTTAATGAAAAGAAAGAAATATACGGCATGATGGATATCCTCGTTCGCAGTCTATCACCGTGTCTTCACAACCACGACTTCGTGCCTACTGATCTGTGCTGCACGTTGTACACCTTGAGCGCGGATCATTCAGTGATTCGACTTGCTTCTTTTTCCGCAGTTCAGTACACCTTCCTTCTTTTTTACTCATGCGTGATCTACGTTCAGTTTTTGACGGGCTATCTACTGCACCATCTTCTCGCTAAATCCGAGTGGGTGCGATGGCGAGTTTTCTCGTTGCCGGAGAAGAAAGATTCTCAAGTATGCCTGCAAGGGATGAGAATAATATCCTCACCTTCCTGCACGTAATCATCCTTTCCTTCTCACACGTGAGTGTATTCTTGATGTATTTACAGGGTTAAGATGTTAGGGGGACTGCTGCGGTCGCACTTTCGAATCCTGCCTCGGGCATGGATGTGTGTGATGTCCTTAGGTTAGTTAGATTTAAGTAGTTCTAAGTTCTAGGGGACTGATGACCACAGCTGTTAAGTCCCATAGTGCTGAGAGCCATTTGTTAGGGAAACCTCGGCTTGTTTGTACTGTGTTACAAATCATTCATTCTTTCCAATCTTGCAATGTGGTTCTCGATCAGTCGTCTTCTGATTAACCATCTCGTACGAAACAAAGACCATTTGCTTCACTAAAGCAAACCGACAGTCCTCTCTGAGCCATCTTCCCAGAATTGCGTACTTGAATTGGATGATTAATAGCGTGGTCGCGGTTTAATCGTTTATCCTGCTTTCTGTGGGAAACTGCGATGGAGGAGCTTTCAGAAATTAATGTTTTCATTTAGCCTGTCTGATTGGAAGCCGTTTTAAACGCATTATATGGAGAACTGAGGTACTTTCGGTTAAGTTTCTCCACTCAGAAAAGTATTAAAAACAGATCGATAAGGTGTCACTAGTCTCACCCTGTAAGGTTATATTTAAGGAAACGAAGCCAGCAACTGTTAACAAGAAGATGTACAAAGTTTGTGTTGAGGAACATATTTAAAGCAGGTGACATGTAGGAGGTGATGTAAAATCCTGCTCTTTGTCTTGTAATACTGGAAGCCATCACATGCTTTAATGATAAATATATGTCTGAGCGAACCGAAATGTTATTATGTTTACGTAAAGAAAAATATTATCTTAGGAATAACCTCCAAATCGCGTGCTGCACCCTTAACTTTTGTATATGAGTTAGTGAATTTACGGCACTTGCGTTGCCGTATGCCCTAATCACTTTCGGAAGTTAAATTAATAGTCAAATTAACTAATTTAATAAGATTTAACCGTAAATTCCTACTGTATCCGTGAACCACCAGAATTAAATACAAACAGTAAATAGCACAGGGAGTATGAATCAGAACAGTGGCATATTTAAGTTTACAAAATAATGACAAGTTTTATTAAACATTTAGTAATCACAACTTTCCGGAGAACCAATTGATAAATCTTATACAAAAATCACAAACACAAATCAGTTAAGGATTAGGGTTTGTTATGCAAAGCATACATTGGGGAGGAAGCTATACTAGCTCTCCCCTGAATTAATTCCTTTTACAACACCGTCTGACTCTGTTTACGTGAATCCGCTGTGAGGACCAACTCTGTTCATATGGAATCAGCTCCGATCAAGTACACCACAAAGTAGGTTCGCCTGAGACCATGGAGCTGTGAATATCATTTAACAACCTTACACTGGTGCAGCAGTACTTTACCCATCCACTTTGATTCTGGCGGCAGTAGAAAACGGTGCGTTGTGGGCGAGGAGCGTTGCGGTGGGTCAACTGTAATGTTCTGAAGCGGCTACGAAAACTTGAAAACTACGTGGCCTGGCCTTCTGATTACCACAACGCTGGAAACTTTCGTATCAGAGCCATGAAATCACGGCATATTTCAGTGTGAGGTGCTTCAGTTTGCTGGTCTGGCCAAACCAACTTGACTCACAGGCACGACAGTGCGTGCTGGAATTGTCAAATGTCAGACAACCAATTCAGGACGAATAAGTTCACCCTTGTAACTCACGATAGACTATGTGATGAAGTATCCAGGCACCCCCAAAAACATACGTTTTTCATATTAGTTGTATTGTGCTGCCACCTACTGCTAGGTACTCCGTATCAGCGACCACAGTAGTCATTAGACACCGTGAGAGAGCAAAATGGGGCGCTCTGCGGAACTCACGAGCTTAGAAAGTGGGTGCCATACGTATGTACGCGAGATTTCCACACTCCTAAACATCCCTAGGTGCACTTTTTCCGATGTGATAGTGAAGTGAACACTTGAAGGGACACGTACAGCACAAAAGCGTACAGGCCGACCTCGCCTGTTGACTGACTGAGACCAGTTGAAGATGGTCGTAGTGTGTATTAGGCAGACATCTATCCAGACCATCCCACAGGAATTCCGAACTGCATCAGGACCCACTGCAAGTACTATGACAGTTAGGCGGGAGGTGGGACAACTTGGATTTCACAGTCGAGCGGCTGCTCATAAGCCACCTACCACATCGGTAAATGCAAAACGACGCCTCTCTTGGTGTAAGGAGCGTAAACATTGGGCGATTGAACTGTGGAAAAACGTTGTGTGGAGTGACGAATCACTGTACACAATGACGCGATCCGATGGCAGAGTGTCGACCTCGCCTGTTGACTGACTGAGACCAGTTGAAGATGGTCGTAGTGTGTATTAGGCAGACATCTATCCAGACCATCCCACAGGAATTCCGAACTGCATCAGGACCCACTGCAAGTACTATGACAGTTAGGCGGGAGGTGGGAAAACTTGGATTTCACAGTCGATCGGCTGCTCATAAGCCACCTACCACATCGGTAAATGCAAAACGACGCCTCTCCTGGTGTAAGGAGCGTAAACATTGGGCGATTGAACTGTGGAAAAACGTTGTCGGGAGTGACGAATCACTGTACACAATGACGCGATCCGATGGCAGAGTGTGGGTATGGCGAATGCCCGGTGAACGTCATCTGCCAGCGTGTGTAGTGCCAACGGTAAAATTCGGCGGCCGTGGTGTTATATGGTGTAGTCGTGTTTTTCACGCAGGGGGCTTGCGCACCTTGTTGTTTTCCGTGCCACTATCACAGCACAGGACTACATTTATGTTTTAAGTACGTTCTTGCTTCCCACTGTTGAAGACCAATTCGGAGATGACGAATGTATCTTTCAACACGATCAAGCAACTGTTGCCGGCCGTTGTGGCCGAGCGGTTCTAGGCACTTCAGTCTGGAACCGCGCGGCCGCTACGGACGCAGGTTCGAATCCTGCCTCGGGCATGGATGTATGTGATGTCCTTAGGTTAGCTAGGTTTAAGTAGATCTAGGGGACTGATGACCTCATAGTGCTCAGAACCATTTGAACTATTTGAGAAACTGTTCAAAATGCACGGCCTGTGGCGGAGTGGTTACACAACAATAACATCCCTCTAATGGTCTGCCCTGCAAAGAGTCCAGACCTGAATCCTATAGAACACCTCTACGATGTTTTGGAACGCCGACTTCGCGCCAGGCCTCACCGACCGACATCGACACCTCTCCTTAGTGCAGAAACTCTCTAGCACCTGATTGAACGTCTGCCTGCGAGAGTGGAAGGTGTCATCAAGGCTAGGGTTGGGGCGACACCATATGGAGTTCCAGCCTTACCGATGGAGGGCGCCACCAACTTATAAGTCATTTTCAGCCAGGTGTCCAGATACTTTTGATCACATAGCGTATGCCCGAGATAATGTGCAGATCCATCGCCTGTACATCTGGAAACTGTCACTGGCTCTTAGTTCACCACAAGATAGAGACCACAAGTCTCACTCACTACAGAAAGACCTTCTCCATGGGAGGACCAGAAGACGAAGAAAGTAAAGTATAACCACTTTCCACCGTCTTTGTATGTGAGCCGAATTAGCAAAAACTACATCGCCTATCACTGCATAATCCAATGGAACATTCTTCTAGTCACTGAAACTTCCCTCTTGACTGTTCTGTTGGTCTGGTAGTCAATCCAGACACAGAGTCGTGGTTCCCACACTGGGGAGGGGAGACGGGGCAAGCCACCACTTTGTGTACCCTATGAGGACCAAATCTCTCTTGTCTGGAAAAAGAAGATTTTAGAATATGGAGGTGTGGTTCTCGCGGGAAACATGGCCATGTTTTGGCAAAAAACATCTACCTAGATGGGACCACAGTCCCTCGCTTATAGAGTGACCAAATTTTTCCGGGCCGATCATTTCCAGTTTCTGTATGAATGCTATTAGGCCTCCTAGACAGTTGTGCCCCTGAAATACATGATTGTGGCGCTCGCTAAAAGGTTCAAATGGTTCAAATGGCTCTGAGCACTATGGGACGTAACTTCTGAAGTCATCAGTCCCCTAGAACTTAGAACTACTTAAACCTAAGTAACCTAAGGACATCACAAACATCCGTGCCCGAGGCAGGATTCGAACCTGCGACCGTAGCGGTCGCGCGGTTCCAGACTGTAGCGCCTAGAACCGCTCGGCCATCGCTAAAAGGACCTGGCGTCATCATCGGGGGCGTTACAGTTCTGCATTCACTAATTGTCCCAGCTTCTGACATGAGAATAAACTGAGTAATATGATCTTCCCATCATTTGCACAAAAGCTCAGGTTACAACAACCTCTCTGAAATGGCTTCCTCCAACCACTTTCCACCATCTGGCTGTCTACGTGACGGACTGACACCTGGACCAGGTAAAATATGTTTTCTAAACCAGTGCCGTTCTGACCGACCTTAAGACGAAAGAGGAGAGAGTTTTGGGCAGAAATCCCTCAGCAGGTAAGGTCCACTGTGAGCTGCTTCCTAGAATCAGTCACGGAGACGGGTCACTGCACTCAGCATTTACGGCCCCCGATTCATCCCTCCCACCTGTTCTCCATCACCTCAACTACAACCCCTCTGGTACAAGTTTACTGGTTACAATTGCAGTTATAAGAACATTCTGCCCATAATTTCCCCATGTAAAAAAGTCATAAACCACCCGTGGCAAATGTAATACTGGGGAGCACTGAGATCGTGACCTAAAATCTTGTCCTAGAATAAGTCGAGTAGCGCAGTCGCCGTAGTTTAGTGGGGCAGTCTGCTTTCGGCCGGTGAGCGGTGAGGACGTCTTGTTGAAGTCCCGTCCGCAGAGTCGATGGAGCGCGCGTAGTTTGTTTACTTCCTCGATGCCGCTAATACTCGCGTCCGTTGACACTGAGTCGCCATGGCTCATTCGTACAGAAAAGCTACCATCAAGATCAGCTTTCAGCCCGACTACGCACGACCACGAGCCTTTGCAGTCGAACGATTCATACGTGACGAAGTTCAAATACCAACACAGCATATCATCGGTATCCACCTATGCATCACAAGTAGCATCGTTTACGTCCAGATGGTCGATGACGAGTTATGTCACGCAGTTGTGAATAGATGCGCGAACACTCTAAAGTTCAAACACTCCGATGATCACATCGGAGAGGTTACTGTTGACCATGCTAGACTAGGATTACGCACACTAAGAGTCTTCGAACTCTCTTTCGAAGTGCCACCGGACGTGGTTACCTCAGCTTTCCGCCCTTATGGGACGGTAATTAGTCACGTGGCAGAAAAATGGAACACCTTCGAGAGCTACCAGGTCCTCAACGGCGTCCGACAAGTGAACATTGAATTAAAGAAACATGAGCCATCCTACTTAGTCATAGGTGGCTGTGGAGCAATAGTAATGTACGACGGAGAACCTCGTACTTGTTCTGGTTGCGGCCAGGAGGGTCATGTGCGCTCGGCGTGTATTCAACGTCGGGTTACACAACTTCCATTACATGACACGACACCACCTCCTACGCTCACGGCCCTCCCCGTCAATTACGCAGAGGTGACACGATCGACCGCCATGACAGACGACAAACCACTTGGAAGACAGGAAGCGTTAGAATGCACACCCGTCGCCAGTCCTGGATTGACGAACAACATCACGGTGTCCGCAGAGATTGAAGAATGCCGCCCATCGACTCCACATGAAGATTCGGACGAAAGAATGGAACTCGACGCTAGGGTTGTACCGACCTCTGCCTTTCTCCCTGAGGAGGATGCGATACGGGAACCACAAACTCATTCGGACACAGAAACCCACGTCCGCAAACAAAGGTCGCCGAGAAAACGTAAAAAGCGACGTCACACAACCTCAGACGATTGCCTCCAGCGGACGTCTTCTCCAGTTGACGACCGGACGGCCAACGAAACGACGAGGAAATGGATGACACAGATCGCCCTCACCTGTCCCTTTGTCTGATTTTTGACAAACCCGATTCCGCTCTCTCGGGCAAACAGATGGCCAGCACAGCGCCCGCCATTGGTACACAACCAGAAACAACTGCGGATTCACCCTTAGTCACTCAGCCCACAAGTGTTCTACCGCAGCCACCGTTGACTTACGGACCTTGGGCGGATGGCATTGAAGACGATCCTACGTGCGCTGTGGTGGATGAGGAGAGGGGTCTCTCCTCCCACACCTCGGCCCCTCCCGATTAGCAACAGATGACGGCGCGGACGCGGCCAGCAGATCACAGGCCCCACCTTTTACGGCGACACTGACGGCGGCCCCCACCGCAGGAGACGATCTACAGACCTATTGCTTAACGACCATCAACATCAACACCATTCGGACACGTACGAAGTTGTCCCTCCTCCAAGACATGCTCAGTGCAGCAGACGTTGACATTGTCTTTCTCCAAGAAGTCTTCGTGGCCGATTTCCCGTGCATGCATGGTTATACGGCTCATGTGTCCCACGCCTCGTCAACTAACAGTTGAGTCGCAGTTCTCCTCAGAGAGGGCCTCGAGGCGGACGAAGTCCGATATCTACCCGACGATAGAGGAATGGCCGTAACGGTGCAAGGCGTCCGGTTTATCAATGTGTACGCCCCTTTCGGAACGAATCGCCGTCGTGACCGATAGCTCTTCTTCGCAGAAGGAATAGCACCGCTTTTTCAGGGCAGGCACGATGATTTGATATTAGGGGGCGATTTCCATTGCACCCAAGCACCTAAAGATCAGCTGCCACGCCATTCACCAAGCCCTGAACTTGGGACACTCATCGGCGATCTCCAGCTGGTAGATACTAGGGAACATGTCCGAGGAAAATGACCGTGATAAGCCCATTTCACGAGTTACTAGTCTAGTCGGCTCGACAGGATTTACGTCTCCCGTTCTCTCGCAGCAACGTTGAGTGACGCGGAGGTGTTGCCTGTAGCCTTTTCTGATCACGAGGCCTATATGTGTGCCGTCACCCTTCGTCGCCAACGGGTGCAGCCGACACCCCTGGAAATTAAACCTTGCTCACCTCGCTTCTCCGGATTGTCGACACGCCATCGAAGACACGTGGAGTTGGTGCGTCCGCCGCCTTACGACGTATCCTACATCGATTAGTTGGTGGTTAAACTGCGCCAAGCCGGCCCTACGGAGAAACTTTATTACGTATGGTGCGAGACTGCTGCTTGGAGGCGGCAGACCCTCGATATTTATTTCACCGTCCTTCGCGAATGCACCTCCTTGCCACCCACACCGGTACGACAGTTGACAGTTCAGCGTGCGAAATCACAGATCGTAGCCCATATGCGCCGACACCTCGAAGGGACGATCGTCCGAGCGCGAACACAAGACAGATTCGCAACGGAACGACCCACCATGTACCACGTCATCCGAGAACGTACACTGCGAAGACGGGCGCTGATACATGCCATCACCACTGAGGACAGCCGTCATCACACCACACAACGCGATATTGCTGCAGCCTTCTTCGACCACTACACACGACTTTATTCTGCTCAATGTTCCGACCCGGCGACGGTGATAGCAGTCTCACAATTGGTGTACTGCATTGTCCCACAGGATTTACAAACTGAATTATTGAACGACATTACGGAAGACGAAGTTATCGACGCCGTAGGTAAAGGAGCGGCGAATAAGTCTCCTGGCCTTGACGGGCTCCCTGTGGAGTTTTATAGAACTTGCCAGTATTTACTGGTTCCCAAGTTGACAGACATCTGTTCGGAGCTTATGTCCCCCGCGGTGCCTCTCCCTGCGACCTTCGTCGAAGGAATAATTATACTGGTTCACAAACCTAAAGGTGGGGCTCGAATACAAGATTATCGCCCGCCAACACTCGTCAACTGCGACATGAAGATATTCACCAGACTACTAGCAAACCGTCTACCACAGACACTACCTTACGCCATCTCGCCAGATCAGACTTCCCTAGGGGGTATCAACAACATCCACACAGCACTGTGTCGATACCGTCACTTAATAGCCCTAGCCTGGGCACGCCGCATCCCGGGAGCGCTGGCATCACTAGATATTAGCCAAGCTTTTGGTCAAGTGGATCACACGTACCTAACGTCCGTTCTCCAGCACATGCAGTACCCACAGCAATTGGCTCTGAGCACTATGGGACTTAACATCTGTGGTCATCAGTCCCCTATAACTTAGAATTACTTAAACCTAACTAACCTAAGGACATCACACACATCCATGCCCGAGGCAGGATTCGAACCTCCGACCGTAGCAGTCGCGCGGTTCCGGACTGAGCGCCTGAACCGCTAGACCACCGCGGCCGGCCCCACAGCAATTCACAGCCGTCGTGATGCGCCTCCTCCGAGAGGCGACTTCCAAAGTGCTCTCTCGCAGTCCCTCCAGATATTCCGCTCCGTGCGTCAAGGCTGCCCCTTGTCGACGTTACTATATACTCTGGCACTGGAACCGCTCCTCTGTGGCCTTCGTCAATGCCTCACTGGTCTTACCTTACGTGACGTCTCGTTTCGCTGTACAGCATATGCAGACGACCTGGTTCTCGTGTTCCGCAATCGCGACGATGTCATCAGAGCACTAGAATGGAATACCACGTACGGTGTGGCTTCCAGCAGCTGTCTCAACGTCGCCAAATCGGTCACCATGGCCGTAGAAGATGGGCTTACCCCAGCGTGTGTCGAACCTCTACAGCTTCATGGCACTATCAAATGTCTCGGAATAGAGTTTCACGACGACATACGGCGCACTGCGGCTCTTACCTACCGCCGCTTGTTACAACAGATTCGGCTCCAGATCTTCAGCCTTCGTCTGCGGACCCTCGGCATTTTACAAGGGACACTCTTTGTCAATGTTTACCTCGCATCGCGCCTTCCACACACAGCGCGTGTTCTTCCAGTACCGTTACTGTTGGCTCGACGTCTATTACCGGCATTCGGAGCCGACGTCAGTACTGACATGCTCTTCAAAGAAAGGGGAGGTCTTTGTCTCGTCCATGTCCATGACAGAGCTGTGGCCCTGTATGTCAGCTCACAAATCAAGTTGTGGCGCCACCACCCGGAAAGTTTGACAGGTTTGCTGTCGGAGTCCTTAGCTCCGCCCTCAATTATGCCCCACTCACGACGTAAGACATGCCCCCACCCTTCTACTACTTCGGGAATTTTTACATTGAACACAGCTATGTCCGTATCGCAGTACCACCGACGAAACAGGCGTCGGCGCGGGATATATATCATGTCCTACAACAGAGGCGCCCGCCAAACGTCGTGGAGACCAAAAGCCCTCACGTTACTTGGAAGGTAGTGTGGAAGACGATTCACGCGGTTACGCTGGACACAGACGTCCGATCCACATAATACATCACAGTCGATGGTAAACAGATCACCCGATCACGCCTCCACAAGATAAACGTGGCGGAATCACCTCTATGTGTAGACTGCGGGATGCCAGACACGGACGAACACAGTCTCACATGTGGCGCGGCGGAAGACGTATGACACTTGGTGCGACAAATTTTGTCGTATTTTCTAAGAGTGACTCCGGAACACATTACACCTCGGTTTCTACTATTTCAGGATCAACAGTATTTCCCGAGCACCAAGACCAACGCTGTCACGTTGATCCGTGCGCATGTGGTACACTACTTATTTCGCGATGGACCTAAAGATGTATTCGACTTTTGGAACCACCTACAAGGACGTCATTGCAAGATCATACGGAACCCAAAATAAAATACAGACATTATTTTTCTAATTACTTAGAGAGTTCCATACGCGACCCTCCACGCAGCTGGATCATCAACTAGTAGGAGAAGACACCCATTGAGTGAGCTGACAAGACTAAGTTCGATTCTCGGTGGAATAACATACGACATACGTGAAGACGTACCTGGATGGTGAAGCGTAAGGAGAGTAGCGGCGCACCCTTCTGCATCATGTACGCAAAACTTTTTTTTTCGTTTTCCCCATACGCATTACCTCGGTGTAGGAACGTGCCGAGATATTGTTTTCTTTACTCAGAGCACGATGCTGTGCTATGTACATTTATTTTTGTTGTGGTATAAAGTAAAACCCAATTAAGAATATATTAAAAACAGTAAATAAAAAAATAAAAATTCCCGGAAAGTTTCCCCCTTACCATCCCTCATTCCTTGGTTCCTTGACGGGCGAGGGGGACACTGTGACCAGGCCTCGGGTTACGACCCCTGATCACTCTGCCCTCCCCGCCCTCCTGAATCACAAAAAAAGGGTAATGGCAAGCATAAAAAAGTGGTAATGATACTACATTGTTGCCTGGAGGGTCGTCAGTTCAAAACTTATATAAACTGAAATATTTTAATTTCTATCTTCAGTTCGAGTACCTTCTAGGAGTATCCACAAATGGCAAGAATCATTGTACTGGAATGTTCTGTAGCTGTATATATACCGTATGTGTTCTGGCCAGAGGCAGTTCACTCCGCGCTCTTGTATGTGCAAGTGCTGAATAAACTTTCGTTAAGCGAAGTTAGTGTTCGTCATTCGTCTGCTTACACCTTACCCCACGTGACAATATGAATGTTCATCTGACTGCTAATATTCTTAAAAAGAGAGTTGCGTGCCACCTCTCAGTATCACAGATTTTTCTTGACGAAAAGAACAGACTTCAAACGTTTGAGTGACCATCACTCAGTGTTAGCATTAGACCTATTATGTAAGTGAAAGTCAGTTGCATTCACTGCACTATGTATATGCGGAACATAGGACTGCGGAAATTTATAAAACAAGAGGAAAGATAATTATAGACTGTAAGCTGAAGGAATGCAACAACTGGAACAAACTGACAAGGTTCAAGCATGAAATGTCTATTTTAGTTTACTGTAAGGCTGATAAGTAACATAGAGTACCAAATTACCTCACAAAATAAAACGATGATTTTAATGCTTTTATGGGGTTATATTTCCATGAATTCTACAAGTCAGTATATAACTCTTAAATGAAATGAAAGAGGTTACGGGAGGATTCATTGAGAATTGGAGGCGTTACATATTGAAACTTTCTTAGACGTTCCATGGGGAATAGGGCTTTCAGAATAGCCAGGTAGACTGGAAGATCAGAGCAGTTCCTTTATGATTTGAGAATCTAAGAGAAAATCCGCAATTCATTTTCCCAGTTCAGTTAACGCATGGAATATGTATAATATATCTCATTTATCTTTTGCTTTTTGCTGATCACAAGTCTTTCGCTGTATGATTTCTATCTCATCACTATATAGTATTCCCAGACTGTCCTGAGTCATCATTGAAAATGCGTTCTTACATATGGTTCATTTTCTCTTCTGGTCGCTAATGGACAGATTACTAACTGATGATTACGCTTAAGGCAACAAAAATGCTGCACATTTTGTTGCATTGCAGATAACGTCATCGTTATGTACAGTACTATCACTGAACGAAATAATTGCTTGTGTCTTGAACTAAGCAAATAGAAACCTGATTTGTTGAATGTATTTTGTATATCTGAATGACTAAGAATGATATAGTTGTGCGTAATCGCTAAACGATTTCTTAACTACTGTAAATCGGAGAAAGCAATGTGCACTGTTTACAAAGACGGTTGTTAACAAATGAGGATGCACTTTCAAAGTCAATGAATGATATATTTCATCTCTGGCATCCGCGTGACACAGAAAATGTGGTTTTGGATAACAACATTACCGGTGGTGTTCCCCGTCGCATATTCTCTACATTTTCAGTTGCCTTGTACTGTACAGCTTATAGGGTTTCAGTTATTATTGTAAGCATCATAATATTTTTTTGCGTTTCACTTACTGTGTGTACTTCATTCACAGTTTCAGGCGTAAATCGTTGTCAATCTATATGTTGATAACATCTTCATTACAATCCGTCCCAAATACTAGTAATATTAGCTTTTGTGATCTGTAATTTACAGATTTCATACCTTATGCTGCATATTATCCGGCAACACTACACAGCAGACATCGTAATAGTACGTAAATTTGTCATTTTGTGCTATTAGTAATCTGATGTACTTTCTCCAGCGTGTACCAATGAACTGAGTGGTTAATTTTTCATGTCGAGGCTCCTATTTACTCCTGAATAAAATATCTTCCAAACAATGCTTTTCCTAACACAGAAACACTGTATTTTCTAACATTTAAAAACTTTAAAAGATGTGGTTTTTCCTGGATTCCACCATTTCTGTCTTTTCCTTTGAATTCTTTCCCATACACACCAGTGGTATCAGGAAATACTGGCTTCAACGTAAATTTCTGCAACGTTTAAAGGAAGACGTTTTCGCTTTTGCTTAGGAACACTGACATAATTCCACACCTGCAAGACAAGGTCGGATACATCGAGGATCATGTCTGGACATACTAAATCTTACGACATATTTTCTTCCAGTTCAGTCATAATACCATGAAATATACTATACAGTAATTTGCACGTAATCCAAAATCAGATTCCGGCCAAAGGGACATTAAAGCGTTCCTCGTATCCTCGGCGTAGTTCCTGCTTCTGATCTGTTAATTCAACTCAAAATCGAATCAGTATTTATGTATGTTTGCTGGTAGGGACATTCAGCCACCAAATAATTGTTCAAATTCAAGGTGAAACCTTTAGCTCTCATTTATTTTGCACAATTCGCTACTAGTTTCGGTCAATGCTACGTAACAGTCTTAGCCTAAAACGAAAAAATCAAACTATTAGAGATTACACAGTTTACAGGGATATAAGAGGTGAAATAGAGTTTCACTCACTGGCATAAACGGCAGGAAAATTATACCATTATTTGAACAAAAGTAATTTGCTGTTTTAAGCCAACTATCGTACGTAAAAAATTTCTCACAATAGTAATTGTGTACGACAATTTTCGTCAAGAAGCAAATCCACATCAACAGCTAGTAATATACGGACAGGTGTAACTAGGCCGAATAGTCAGAGATAGAGTCAAAGGCAATGCCATGTCAGAGATAAAACTATGATACATGCTAACAATAGCAGTATTAATTTACTAAGAGGTACATTATGGTCTGAGATTCCAAGTAAAGACTGTACATCAGTGAGCTAGATCGTGAATTTCCGTATGTACAAACGCAGTACGTCATGAAATGCCACACTAGCGACCTTTTCAATCTAAAATACACCTCAACTGCCGAAACTAAATTAGCTTAAACCATAGAAAACCATTTAACGACATCAATACGCTAGGTAGAGCCTCACTGGCGAAATTTTGTATATTACAAAACACCGTAATTGCCAAAATATAAGCCAGCTAGGAAATATTACTGGGATAGCACGTTGTTCAAATGGTTCAAATGGCTCTGAGCACTATGGGACTAAACTGTGAAACACGTATGTAACATAGCAGCGATGGCGAGGCATTGTAGCATCTGTGACCAGAGAGTATGCGCTTGACCGCGCGAGTGTTGCGAGCGGTTCTCAGTCTGTCAGTAGTCGTTGCGAGTCTGTCAGTAGTAGTCAGTCAGTAGTCGTCGCGTGCTGTACGCTAATGGTCGTCATGCAGAGCGGTCGGTCAGTAGTAGCAGCCCAGTGCGGTTGTGTGATGTAGGCGGTCGGCAACACTGGTCAAGATGGTGAATAAGGTATACTGTTAATTAATATAATTATTAGATAATGAAAAATTGTAATTATTCTCCAACAAGTTCCCCAATAATAATTTTTATTTCAAAAGCATTTTTTCAAAAATTTAATTTTTTATTGAACTAAAGATCTCGTTGCACTTCCCATTTCATTCCACTTCTTTTGAAGAAAAATTTCACTAGAATCACAAAAAAAAAAGAATATTATTATTTGCAATGCAGTTCCTCCAAGCGGTGCGCAACAACAAGAGCAGAAATGTGACATCCAATTATTCTGAGGTAAGACTTTAATTCTGATTGTTTTGCACAGGGCCAAAGACCGATATTTCGGTTTAATTAAATTTTCTTATCACTGAATGGACTTTAATTTTTCATGAGGAATTTATATTTGAGTCAGATTGCGAATTTCACATTTTGTTGCCATTGTCAGTACATTTCATTGTGGGCAGGTTACGCTTAGAGCAATGTCCATTAGCATTCATAATTAAATATTGTCGTGTTTCTTTCTTTCAAATTTTTGTGGGGAGGTTACACTCGGCTCCCATTTGTATTAAGTATTGTCATTTATTTCTTTTAAAATTACGGTGGGGAGGTTACACTTGGCGACACCCAGTCCAGGATCGTATTTCGTTGAGAGTCTTTTGAACAACAGTCAGATATCTGCTCTTATTTGCTTAAGTATAATTAGAATTTGGCGCAACGCTTTTATTAATCTTGTGACTTTCTTTCTACAGGTCAACGGCAATTCGTTGCTCTGTTGTATTTGTGTGTTGTTTTTGCATTTGTGCTTATTGTTTTGTGAATATTTGTGACTGTTGTAAAAATGCCGCGAAAGACTATGAATAGTGTATCGCGAGGTATTGTGAATGAATTTACCGACTCAAACAACGTGACTGATAATAATTGTGACACGCAGAGTAATGATGACAATCCTGCGTTCACTAACAATCAGTGCATTCCAACCACTAGTGATGACTTTTACCCTGATGATGAACAAACGAACCCAATTGTCTCGTCTGTTAATTTGACGACAATTGATGACGCGGGACGCCCTATTATAATGAGCGCTGCCCAGCTTAACACACCCGATTTGGAAAACTCAAGTAACGTACAGACGAATTTGTGTAATGAAAATGAACAGGATACACAAAGTACGACGGATTTATTTAATTCCGAAATAGGGACTGACAGTGTATGTTTGACTGACAAACCTTTTGGTGAATCTCAGAATAACCAAATGGTTACGGAAAGCGAGACAATTCCAGATCCACCACTAAACAGCACAGAGAATATAAACGCTAGTTTTGACTTGGTACGAATTATGAAAAGTTTGCTACAACAGCAAAGTGAGAAAATAGACAACAATTTCAAACAACAATTTAGTGAACAGGATAAAAAATTTAATAAAATTAATGAGAAACTTGACAATAATGACGAAAATCTCAAACAACTTAGTGAACAGGTCAGACAACAGAATGAAAAATTAGACGACAATTCCAGACAGCTTAGTGAACAAATTAGAGCCGTTGCCGCGCAGTGCCATGACACTAAGGAACAGTTGCGCGTGGAAATTGAGGCTTGTTCACATAAAAATAGCGAAGAAATTAAGTCTGTTGCGCAAGAATTAAGGGAAATGCAGACAGTCGCAACAGAAACACTCAGAGACGAAATTAGCGGAGTCGCTAAACAATGCTCTGAAAAAGCTACACAATTACGGGATGAGTTTAAAGCAATGACGGTAGAACTTTCGCGCACAATGGACGCAAAGATAGACGCGAAATTCGAACAGCAGAACACTCAGATTAACGAGCGCTTTAATCAGCACATACAGAACAGTGATACGCGTTTCCGCAAATTTATTCAAGATCAAAATAAAGTCAAACGTCAGGTTATGGAAACAATCACTGCACAAAGACAAGAGGACAAACGTAAAATGTTCGCGAAAGCGAAGACGTATGTAGACAATAATATTACTACAGTGTCCGACAAAATTAATACCATAGAACAATTGAACGCGGAATTACGAGATGAAATTTCTGACCTTAAATCAAAAACAGATACACACACAGTAAATATTCAAACAGTGACAGACAGATTCGAACATTTAGATCTAACACAGGATTGCGATGTCATCAAAGCTGATGTTAAAAAACTGAGCGAAACTACGCGTAAGTTGCAAAAACAGATTAATGCGTCTGATTCTAAAACCGATGATCAGGTTAAGATACTGACTGAAAAATGTGATGAATTGGCCAGTCGTATTGATGTTATCGAAAATACTAATGACAATAAATCAGACGATACTGCACCGGTTTCATTTAACCAAACACCTGAATTTCAAAATTTACAGCAGACAATTAATGAGATCGATTCATCTCACAATACGTTACGTAGGAAGTTATCAAATTTACAACAAGAAGTAACAGAGATGAAAAACATTTCAGTTAATAACATACCGCAACAGACGCCACTTTATGAACATGTGTCAGACTCACGCAGCGCGTATAATTTGGGTAATCTACAGAGAGTACGGGACTTAGATTCTGATCAACCACAGTTCAATAGATTCTCTTACGATCCTGAACCTGTTCCATCACACAGAGATGATAATTTCGACTACAAACATTTTCTGTCAGTAAGAAAGTTTAAGGTTTTCAAAAACGATAGAGCGCAGATTCACCCACTGGATTGGATTCAACAATTTAGCTTTGCTCTTCCACCGAATTGGCCTGTAACACACAAACTTGAATTTATTTGCAGTTTTTTGGAAGGCGAACCGGCAACTCGTATGAGACCGATCGCGAGGCAATGCTACTCAGTAGAGGAATTTCAGAATGCTTTTCTGTCAGCGTACTGGTCGAAGACGACACAGCGCGGAATTAAAGATCAACTAATTAGTTTGCCAAACTATGAAAACTCAAATTTTCCCAGTGTAACGCAATTTTTTGAGCACATGGTACAACAAAACCAATACCTAAGTGAACCGTACAGTGAATCCGCACTTATACAACTATGCATCTCTAAATTACCACGGTCATTACGAGTGTCACTTCTAACGGGCCAGCAAAAAGAAAACATTTCAGCATTCAGAGATCTTTTACAGCTCTTGGAAGTACAGCAATCCGATTATTCTTTTGTAAACAAAAACTTTTCGTGTAACAACCAAGGTCAACAACAGTACTACGCTTATGATCAGGGACGTAATTTCAATCGGAAAGATAACAGACGTTTTAGGAACGACAACCACCAAAACTTTAATAACAGGCAAAATTCTAATTATCAATACCGTCAAAATTTTCAGCAACAGGAACAACACTTTAGTAACAATAGAGGTGTTTCACAACAACAACATCAAAACCAGCCGGTTAACATACCTAACCAACAATGGAATACACAAGGTCAACCAGGCTTTAATGTTTCGCCGCGTGGACGTATAGCCCCTGGTCCAACAAATAGTAACGTACGTCAGCAAGGAAACAACTACGTACAAAGAAGACAGTATTTCAATTCCTATCGCAATGCACCGTATAGGAATGACTATTACGACAGACGTAAAAATAATGAGGACAATTTTCAGCGAACATCTAACAACAGTCGGTCATACCAACAGCAAAATCATACGCAAGAACATATTCTCAAGAATGAACCCGACAGTAGGTACCATCCAGAGCGTAACACGCCTGGAAGAAGTAATAGGACAGTTCAAATAGTCGAAATGCCACAGAATCCTCCTAATAATAATAACACGTCAGATAGAATCTGACTAAATATTGCACAGGACGCATCTTCTAATAACACAAGCACTACCTTAGACACGCAAAATGTTGTTCACGAAAATGTAATTACTTTTGACGACATCAGAGACACTCTTTTACAGGAAAGACCAGTTATTCAGAAAACCATTTCACATCCTGTTATCGAAATTAAAATTGGTTCATCGAAATTCTCAGCAGTAATTGATTCCGGATCACCTATATCAGTAATAAATGAGGAGACTTTTAATGAGTGCAACAAAGAGAATACCTATCCGACATTACCTTTAGGCAAAACAAAAGTGAAGGGAGCAGTATCGAGTAAAGGAGTAGACGTTAAATTACAGACGCATTTATCATTTTGTATTGGAGGTCATACTTTCCACTCTAATTTTTGGATTGTTCCTTTATTAACAACAGACATTATTTTAGGCACGAATTTTCTGGTACAACACGACGCAGTTATAGATTTTCAGAATTCTTATTTAATGTTAAAGGATGAAAATGTACAACTTGCTTTAGAATTTCAGCACTCATTATCTGCGGAAGAACAAACAATCAACCGCACAGAGATCATTTCCGCAACACGTGACATAGACTGTAATCCCACATTGTTAACGGATACGTACGTACACAACTATAATACTCCAGACGAAATGGACTACGACGTAATACAAATGATTTCCGATAAAGTTAAAGAGAGCAGTGCAACTACAGACGACGAACGAACGCAGTTACACAAAATTCTTTTACAGCAAGCTCCAGTTTTTGACAATGTTCCTGGTACTATGTCCGGATTTATGTATGAATTTCAAGTCAAACAGCACGACACATTTAAAGCAAAGCATTATCCCATTCCATATATTCACAGAGAACAGGTTAAAAAAGAATTGCAGGATATGCTCGACCAAGGAATTATAGAACCAGCAGTTAGTCCGTACATAAACCCGCTGCATATTGTTAAGAAAAAAGATGGCTCACTTCGCCTTGTACTTGATTCACGTCACATTAATGACATTATTATTAATGAAACAGATCGACCACAGACACTAGAGGAACTTTTACAGAAATTTCATGGTACAGCTATTTATTCTACATTAGATTTGAAATCGGGATTTTGGCAAATTCAACTTCATCCGAACTGCAGAAAATACACAGCTTTTCTCTGTTTCGGCGACTGTTATCAATTTTGCAAACTACCGTTCGGCTTAACTATTTCTTCTGCAGCTTTTATTCGCGGTTTGAACACAATACTTCCGACAGAACTTAAAGACAGAATTACGACGTATGTAGACGACATTTTTATCGCAGAAGCTAACTGGTCTGAACACAATCTGATTCTTGAACAACTGCTGCAAACTTTTCATGCACAAGGAATTACAGTTAACCTCAGTAAATCGCATTTTTGGCAAAACTTCCATAAAATTTCTTGGACACGTAATTTCAGCAGAAGGCATTGCGCCTGATCCAGAAAAACTTCAAGCTCTACGTGACATTACTGTTCCTACGACGAAGAAGCAATTACGCAGTTTTTTTAGGCTTAATTAACTTTTTTCGCAAATTTATTCATCACTCTGCTTTAGACACACCCAGATTATGTCAATTAACAGGTAAAAACAGTATTTGGTCTTGGGATAAGCAAGCACATTTTGAATTCATGAACCTGAAACATGCTCTGTTGAATGCACCACTATTATCGCACCCAGATCTCACCAGAAATTTTTCCATTGCCACTGACAGTTCCAACACCGCTTTAGGTGTACATATTTTTCAGGAAATTGAAGAAGATGGTTCTACAGTAATTAAAAACATCGCATTTGCAAGTCGCATTTTGTCACCTGCTGAACGAAATTACTCCGTTACAGAACTTGAAACATTATGTGTTGTATGGGCTTTTACGAGATTTCGGCACTTTCTTTATGGCAGACATACCACCGTTTACACAGACCATAGAGCTATACAATTTTTGCTTTCAGCTAAATTTACTCACGACAGATTAAGTAGATGGAAACTATATTTACAAGAATTTAATTTTACGATTGTCCACATTCCCGGCACACAAAATGTTATAGCAGACGCACTATCGCGTTCTCTGAGCAACAATCAGCAAGACGTAGCAACCAACTTCTGCAAAACAAATTTCAGTGTCATGTACATTCAGCAAGTTGCATTTGAAAATTTTATTTCATCGTCATTACAGGACATAGCACAAGAACAAAATAAAGACAACGTGTGGAAAGAAATTAAACACCTTTGGCAAGATAAGAATAATGTTACGATTAGAAACCATTACACTGTACGCAATGACATTTTGTTTCGCCGCTCTCATCCTGACAGCAACAATTGGTTATTATGCATTCCTGACGAATTGGTCAACAAATTAATTTGGTACACTCATTTAAGCTACGCACATTACGGAGCACGAAAATGTTTTCTTATACTGAGACAGAACTGTTATTTTACTAACATGGAAAAACGTATACGACGAGTTTTAGCGTCTCGTAAAATTTGCCAGAAAGCTAAATCAGACACCACTTCACATATTCCTCCTTTATATCCCATTATACCTGTTAAATTAAGACATATGGCCGCAGTAGATATTTTTGGTCCGATTCCGAGAACTAACAGAGGTTTTTGCTACATTTTTGTCGCTGTTGAGCTCACTTCAAAATTTGTTACTTTCACTCCATTACGCAAAGCTACTGCTAAAACTGTTTCGAAAGCATTTGTAAAACATTTTCTATTTCATGTAGGGCATGTAATGAAAGTAATTTCTGATAATGGATCACAATTTCGTAGTAGCGTATGGACACGCATGTTACGAGCTAGAAACATTTCTCCGATCTATATATCCAAGTACCACGCTTCTTCGAACCCCTGTGAAAGATTAATGAAAGAAATTGGTAAGCTGTGCCGAATATACTGCCATAAAAGACATATTGATTGGGATACACACATACTCTCATTCCAAGATGTAATTAATTCCATTCCAAATGAATCCACTATGCTATCTCCGTCTGTTATACTGAAAAACGTTGAACCACCTAACAAAATTAAAGAATTAATAACATTTCCTACATCTCGTCGATTACGACACCACGAAATAATTGACATTGCACTGAACAACATCAAACGTGCCGCAGAGCGCCGGAGAAGACAGCAAAAACAGGTTTGTACACGCCGCGACTTTCACGTTGGACAGAAGATATTGATACGTACACACTATTTATCCAGTAAATTAAAAGGTAAGTGCAGTAAATTTGAACTTCTATACGCAGGTCCATATCGGATTCGCAGCATCCCTCACCCCAATGTTGTACACGTCGAAACTTTGAGAACCAGAAAATCGAAAGGCAATCACCATATCTCAAACATTAAACCGTTTATTGAGTGAAACCACTGTATGATTCAACACACTATGTCATTTACTAATGCAATTAATTCACCTGACTAATTACTGATGATTATCGTATTTTTTCTTGGCAAGTGCCCGGCAAGGTAAGGTTAGCAGGTCGCTTTTCTTGTCGTTACACATCAGACCGTGCACATTTTCCACTTTTTTTGTGTATATGATTGTACTCCAGTTTTGTTTGTATGTATTGTGAAATAGTTAAGATATAACACACAACAGTCGACTTTGACATTTTTTTTGCCCTATGACATCTCAACATCGTGACTGTTTTACATTTTTTTTTTTTTTTTTTGCTACTGCATTGTATTATTCTGTGTACATTTTTGCATCTGAACACTGTCAACGTCTTTAACATATTACGTTTTCTGTCATGTTATGCTGTATGGGTAATTGTGTCACCATAAACCAGTCATTATTTAGTGGGTATATGATTTAAATGCAAGACATTAATCTCTGCTCATCAATTTCAGAAAGAAATGATGCATGTAAGAAATAAATTCAACAGAAATGGGAATTTCACCTACGGGATAAACGAAAGGAGATGCAATAACTTTATGAGGAAGAGTAAATGGATCAGGATTAACAAGCATTAACAAGACTATACTATACTCATCACAGAATAGCAGTCTTAACTAATTTTTTCTTTCAGAATACAAGGTGATTGATGCAGGCTGTCAGACAGAACTACACATTTTAGTTTTAGTGATGAAATATGCTAGAGATAAGGAATAGTTGTATAATAATGAATGAAGTGATTTTTTTGCAGATGATAATGAATACTGATGAATAATGATGAGGGAAATGGTGTTATGAATAATGAAGTTTTTCTTTATAGGTGATGATAATAGTGAAGTTATGATGATATGGATAATGAAGTTTTCTTTACAGATGAGGATAATGTTGAAGTTATGTATTTATGTTATGTAGTTATTTAAGTATTTGTTGCAGTTTGTTTTGACAGCAGGTGTTACATTGCATAGTAGGATGACAGAAAGTTTTGGAAAGGACAGCTATGGAACACAGTTTATACACATTTCACTACCTGTTAATTCGAAGTTCACTACTTTTCAGCATAGTGTGCGTTTCTTCTTTCAGGTTGATAATACATTTTGTAATTTTTCCAGGAGAAGTTTTTCATGATACTTACTAAACCTGTTACTTATTATACCTGTTCTAGTACTTGCATTTTTTTTGTATTTTACCCATTTGTGTTTATCATTTATAAATGTGATCACGCATACTGCCTTGTTACATGACCTTACTACAGCTGACTCATGACGAATGACGTTACTATCCTCATTTGCTGCAATAGGTCAAAAGCAAATAGTGTTATGTTTCAGCAATTAATTATCGATCCCAACGCAATGCATTGCTACCAAAAAAAAAAAAAAATGTATTACCAGTCCCACACAATGTCACTAGTTTATGATAATTCTGAATAATACTGATCAACTCTGAATAGCATGTCACTTGAGTAATGACCTCTTAATGAGACTATATTCAAAATAATGCTTTGTCACTAGCTAATAACTGCCACTGTTTATTGTAATGATACTACTTATAATGCCTGTGATTACTAATGATTTGACTGTAATTAACTGATTTTAATAATGACTTTGTAATGATCTGAATACTACTGAAGGAGGAACACTGTTTATTGTAATGATACTACTTATAATGCCTGTGATTTTTAATGATTTGACTGTAATAAACTGATTTTTAATAATGACTTCGTAATAATCTGAATAATACTGAATGATGATTCTATTCAATACTTGCTGGCCACTGAGTGCCAATAATTAATGTCACTTGAAGAATTGTTATTAATTATGCCATTAATTAGCCCTTTTTTTTCCATGTTGAGTTTTCATGTTTTGGTTATTGGCCAATGAGTGCCAATAATTTGTATCACTCAATGTATTATGTTAATGCTAGGCCAATAATTGACTCTCCTTTTCAATTAAGGCTTCTGATGCACATTATTCTGTCTTACTAAAAATACTTTGTAACTGGCCAAGGACCGCCACTGTTTATTGTAACACGATTACCCATGATGCCAGCTAGTGATTCTTAATAGATTGGAATGACACATAATTAATTAACTATGGTACTGTTTAATAATGCTTTGTAATTAGGAGAAGACTAATGATTCTTACTATATTAGAATGACAAATGATTAATTAACGACAAATAATTAATTAACTGTAATTAGACAAATGATTAATTAACTGTAATTAGACAAATGATTAATTAACTGTAATTAGACAAATGATTAATTATCTGTAATTAGACAAATGATTAATTAACGACAAATGATTAATTAACTGTAATTAGGAAAAGGCTAATGATTATTATTGGAATGACAAATGATTAATTAACTGTAATTAGGAGAAGGTTAATGATTCTTAATTATACTCTGTAACTGAAAAGAATGCGATTATTTCATAATGCTTTGTAACCAGGAAAAAAAGGCTACTGATTCTATGTACAACAATTAATGAACATTTTTCTGTAATACTACATACTTGGTACAGAAATGTTCAATAACTGGGCTATGAATGCCACAAACTACTAATTAAGTCTGTAATTGTCAATATTATGTGACTTGATGTCCTTCACCTCATAAGCTGACTACCCTGAATTACTGCAATGTCCATTTGTCCTGTTTATCCCAGTGATCATGGAGCACTATATTTGGTTTTGCACTAATTCTACGTTGGTGTGCCTTGTAAGAGTGTGGTGTTGACACGACATGCTGTCCACCACCATGAGCGATGAAGACATTATTATGGTCCCACTGTTTGGTGTACGTAATGTACTGCCAAAATGAAAACATGGAACATTACTACGACAGTTCAGTGTCTTGGCTACACTGATAAATTCTGATGGGAAAAGAACTTCAAGTTGTGTCACTTGGTGTTGTACTTCTGTGGAAAGATATGGACTTTCAGAGCAGCTGTGTGCAATCTAAAGTGCTACAACCATGATGCAATCCTTCCCTTTCCTATCCTGATTCTTGTCACATAAAGAAAAAATTTGTTGGTAACATCATTTATGTTCATAGGTTATACATTTTTCGATTCGCTGAACTCCAGTGCGAGTACACTTATGTCACTGGTCGACATGATGTTTGCCATTATGTTTATTTGTTGTGAAAATGCTAAAGACATTTTTCAGTGCATGTGCACTTTGGACATGATTTTTTTTGCCATTATGTTTATTTATTGCGAAAATGCTAAAGACATTTTTCGATTTGTTCTGAAGTACAGTATATGTACACTCTTGTCTTTCATATTGTATATACATTTTTATTGTAATGATATGTTCTGAACTACAGTGCATGTGCACTTATGTTAGGTGTTAATATGTTTTCTACTGAACTTCAGTGCCTGTACACTTTTCTCATTTTTCAATATGATTTGTACTATTCTGTACATTCAATACTTAATTGCGTATGCACTTATGTCATTTGTTACTAATTGTATATACATTTCATCATTTGTTGATATGTTCTCAAGTGTAGTGCATGTGCACTTATGTCACTTGTCAATGTAATATTTTTTGCCAGTCTGTTTATTTGTTCTGAATATGCTAAAGAATTTTTTTTTCAGTGCCTGTGCACTTTGTTATCTGTCAAATAATTTGTATATACATTTTTCTGATTTGTTACTATGTTTTGTACTCACATTTTGTCTTTGTCTGATATATTTTGTACTTAGTGCGTGTGCACAACATTTAAATATTCTGTAAGTTGTAGGATTTTGTTAATTAAAGAAAAATTTTGCCGCGATTGGCAAGTCCAAATGACTCACCATCGCTGCCAAATTTTTGCCCCCCCAGTGGAGGGTTATGAAACACGTATGTAACATAGCAGCGATGGCGAGGCATTGTAGCATCTGTGACCAGAGAGTATGCGCTTGACCGCGCGAGTGTTGCGAGCGGTTCTCAGTCTGTCAGTAGTCGTTGCGAGTCTGTCAGTAGTAGTCAGTCAGTAGTCGTCGCGTGCTGTACGCTAATGGTCGTCATGCAGAGCGGTCGGTCAGTAGTAGCAGCCCAGTGCGGTTGTGTGATGTAGGCGGTCGGCAACACTGGTCAAGATGGTGAATAAGGTATACTGTTAATTAATATAATTATTAGATAATGAAAAATTGTAATTATTCTCCAACAAGTTCCCCAATAATAATTTTTATTTCAAAAGCATTTTTTCAAAAATTTAATTTTTTATTGAACTAAAGATCTCGTTGCACTTCCCATTTCATTCCACTTCTTTTGAAGAAAAATTTCACTAGAATCACAAAAAAAAAAGAATATTATTATTTGCAATGCAGTTCCTCCAAGCGGTGCGCAACAACAAGAGCAGAAATGTGACATCCAATTATTCTGAGGTAAGACTTTAATTCTGATTGTTTTGCACAGGGCCAAAGACCGATATTTCGGTTTAATTAAATTTTCTTATCACTGAATGGACTTTAATTTTTCATGAGGAATTTATATTTGAGTCAGATTGCGAATTTCACATTTTGTTGCCATTGTCAGTACATTTCATTGTGGGCAGGTTACGCTTAGAGCAATGTCCATTAGCATTCATAATTAAATATTGTCGTGTTTCTTTCTTTCAAATTTTTGTGGGGAGGTTACACTCGGCTCCCATTTGTATTAAGTATTGTCATTTATTTCTTTTAAAATTACGGTGGGGAGGTTACAACTGCTGAGGTCATTAGTCCCCTAGAACTTAGAACTAGTTAAAACTAACTAACCTAAGGACATCACAAACATCCATGCCCGAGGCAGGATTCGAACCTGCGACCGTAGCGGTCTTGCGATTCCAGACTGCAGCGCCTTTAACCGCACGGCCACTTCGGCCGGCAGCACGTTGTTATGTTAACAAATAAAAACGATAATAGCAATACTAGAAAGTAACATCAGCTCACAAAACGATGCATCGTAAAATTTGATGTAGAGTGTGAATAAAAAGAAAGCCTATCTCACAAGGTATCTTATACCAGAGTATATTATAACATGCATTTCTTTTGAACATAGAGACTAGAACTTATTACACTTTTATCTCCACATGGCCAATGAAAGATGTGTGCAGAGGCTAGTTGCGTGTGGGGTGGGACACTTTTAAACAGTAGAAATATTTTGATGAAGAATGTGATCGTAGAGATTAATACTTTATTACACTATTAAATCCACACACCGAACGGTAGATCTGGTTGGGGGTGGGGGAGGAGGGAGGGGGGGAGTGGGGGAGGGGCTTTTCTAAACAATAGCAATTTTCTATGTGTGTATGTATAGATCACACTAGAGAGAGAACTAATGTCTGTTCACTAAGGAGGATGTTGGAAGTAAGAGTTGTTTTCTACTTCACATCCAGTTTCTGTTTTGGTTAAGCTTGAGCCCTCAGGTCCATTCCCAACACAGTACATCCCGCTCGGCTCCTGCATCTTGTACGGTTTTATTTGGCTGGTTTTGTAAAGCAGGTTCTAGAGGTAGCCTGTAACTTTGATAAAAGAAATTTTGTCTTTGTCTTCTCCAACTCTATTCCCACTTATTAAGAGTCCGTTTAAAATTAAGTCGTATATGTCAGAATTTAAGCTGCAGGTGTACTCGACTGTTTATCTCCATCATTCTTTCAGGCGACCGTATCCCATACTTTCAACCCCCTCTTTAGGGAAAGAAATTATCTCTGTTTCCTCCCGATTTCTCTCTAGAGTGTTTTATACTCACATTAATCAAAATTGCTACTGTTTAGAACGGTCCACAACCCCACCCCCTTTCCACCCCCCAACCAGAACTTCCATAGGGTATGTGGAATTAATAGTATAATAAGGTATTAATCCATATGTTCACATTCTTCATCAAAATATTTCTTTACTTTAAAATGCCCCCCCTCACATAGCCAGCCTCTTCCAACAAGTTTCATTGGGTATGTGGATATGAAAGTGTAATAAAGTTTTAATCTCTATATTCAAGAGGAATGCATGTTAATGTTGTAATATATTCTGGTACAGGTTTTTCTGTGAGGTAGGCTTTCATTTTATTCACAATGTACATGAAATTTTCGCTGCATCATTTTGTGATCTGGTGTTTAATTGCTTGTACATGCTATTCTGGTTTTTGTCTGTTAACATGACAACATCCTATCCCGGTAATATGTCCTAGCTAACTTATTTTTCGTCAGTAACTACATTTTGAAATATACAAAATTTTACCTGGTGTATCGATGTCATTAAATGGTTTCTATGGTTTAAGCTGATTCATTTTCGGCAGTTATGATATATTTTGAATTAAACAGGTCGGCAGTGTAGCATTTCTTGAGGTATTACGTTTATATATATCCAATTTCACGATCAAACTCCCTAATGTGTAGTGTTTAATTGGAACATAAGATTACAATTTACCTCTTAGGAAATTAATACTGCTATTGATAGCATGTACTATAATTTTATCTCTGACGTGGAATTGCTTTAAACAGTTTGGCCTTGTTGCACCTGTCATAAGTCTTACTATCTGTAGACTTGGACGTGCTTCTTGACCAAAATTATCGTACACATTTATTATAGTGATAAATTTTTACGTGCTATGGTAGGCTTATAAGAGTAAATTACTGTTGTTCAAATCATAGTATAATATTCCTGCCGTTTGGGCCATTGAGTGAAATACTATTTAATCTCATATTTCCCCATAAACTGTGTAATCTCGAATGGTTTGATTTATTCGTTTTAGGGTAAGCTTGAAAATGGTCACTGACCAAAACTAGTAGCGAATTGTCCAAAATAAATGACAGCTGAAGGTTTCACCATGAACTGTAAAAGAAGTAGTATTTCACTCTCATTGTCAACACTTGACGAGTCCTCTCTACACTCATCCATGTTTGTTTCTTTCTTTCGTTTTATATGCTAACGTTACCCTATTATTTCTCGCTCTTCGCCAGATCAGTCGACTTCTCCAGATCTGATACCGTCTTTCGTTGCTGGAATGTACTTTCGTTGATATTATATTCCTCCAAACCCGATTCGAACGTCGCGTTACTAGAAAATTGCTTAAGACGACGTTAATGAGATTTACATTATGATAATATCCAAGTTCATTACTGTAACTAGTATTATTATCATTAATTTTTTATGTGAATGAACCATTCAGTAATGCTTAAAACAGTAAGAAAAGTTCATTTACCTTATACTATTCCCAGATGTCTTTCGTTCGTCTGCTATGAGATTCTCCGTCGCGTCTGCCAAAGCCGCCGTGATCTTCAATTTTTGCGCCTGGTTAACTAGACAACGTTTAAGTTTGGATCGGAAAATTTCCTTACTGTGAGTATCTTAATATGTGTCTCCGCTACTTATAATATGTTTTTAGTTCCCAATTTCTTTTTATTATGTGTGTGTTTGTTTTACTAATTACGAGTATTACATCACATCCAACTCTCCAGACTTGTCTTAGCGCACAGCGCCACGCAGCGTGCTAGCTTACAATACAGGGAGCTGGGTAAGACCGTAATCGATACCGTGACTGATTAAAGCCGGCGTGTTGGTACTCTGACCGGCATGAGGGCGGTTTTCCACGCTCGTTTTGAAAATGCTGGGCTGGTGCCCAAATTCCGCTTCAGTGAATGTAGTACCCCAGCTGCTGAATTACGATACCGAACTCCATAAAGTTACGCCATCCACAAGCAGTTGACGTGAACGAATGCCCAGCTTAAAGTTACTTTCACGGCTGTGACATCAGGGATGGAATCTCATCACCACGTTAAATAACCACGAAGTTTTCCAAAGACTGAAAAAGCAGACACTAAAATAGACGGAATAAACGCAAGCTGAAGGAAGGAAAATTCAACTGCCCGCCTTGTCGGCCTGTCTGGTTTAATTCTATCGATGTCCTAAAACTTTCATCACCGATTTATAATGTCCAGACAAAGCAAAGGCAAAGATAATCCAATAAATAAACACTGTCTACGTCATAGGGAACGCTGGAGCACCACATTACAGCGTTCCGCATGCCCAACATTCGTGAGAAGACCGAGACAAACATAAAGTGTACGGCGCAGGACCGTAACGCTTTGACACTCAGGGACGTGTCACAGCTCTTCGACGCGGATAGTGAGAGTTTTTTTCCTCCTCCACGATGCGCAGTTTTACGTTCGGAGTGGCTGCTGAAGCTATCTCGTTTATCTGTACCGACAGTATTGAGGTCTTCTGTCGCCATCTCTTGTAGTATATCTCTTCTACTCGTGCGATGTCTGCGGAAAGACATGAAATAACAGCAAGAGACCGCCTGCGATAGATGTCCAGCGTATCTGAAATTTAGAGTGTCCTCTTTTTGAGTACAAGCTCAGCATTTATCTTGTCCTTCACTTGCAGTTGATGTACGAGATGGCCAAGGGATTCGGTCTCTGTTTTATGGTCTCCGAATTGTGACGTTATATTTTCAGTTCTTCACGCTGTATTCTCAGATGTCATGGTAAAGCGAACATTTCACCAAGTCCGTGACCTACAACAGATACAAACAAAATGTAGACGGACATACTGAAATTTTAAATCAGATGAATGTTTTGAACAAAGTTTTAACATAAATTTCCCCTTTTTTTCTTATAATGATAAGCCAAACCATTATGACTACTGTCCACCGCCGAACTGAACCCCACGCTGTGACGCTGTAAGTAAATTGTAAATGCTGTGCAGAGACGAGCGGAGAATCATACGAGCCGTAGCCGACTTTGACAAAGGGGAAATTGTTGTGGTCTGTCGCCTGGGAACGCAGATGTCAAAAATGGCGAAGCTTGTTGGCTGTCTATCTGCTGCTGTCGACGGCATCTACGGAAAATGATTGAAGGAGGATAGAACCACGAGGAGACGACAAGGTGTTTGTGGTCCATGTATCCTCGCAGAACAAGGATGTCAGAGGCTCGCCCACATTGTGATGCAGTATAGGCAGCGATCTGTCACAAATCTCACAACAGGTTACGGTTCTGATGCAGTCACAAGTGTTTTGGAGCATTGTTCAGCACACATTGATGAACTTGGGGCTCTGCAGAAGACTATTTCTACGAGTTCCCCTGTCAACCCTAGGACATCGTCAATTACAATTGGAGGCTAATAGAGTCTGGACCGTGGAACACTCGAGACGTGTCACCTGCCGGGTTGAATCGCAGCTACAGTTTCACCAGGTCATAGCCAGATACAGCGTTGTCCTAGCGACGGCTATCCCAAATATACATCGTACGAGGGATGCAGGCCAGTAGGAAATGTAATATGATGCGAGGGACCTTCATCTGCACTTCCATGGGACCTGTGGTGGTAATCGAAGGCACCATGACAGCCGCACAGTACATGAACGTTATTGCGGGCCAGCTGCTCAAATGGTTCAAATGGCTCTGAGCACTATGGGACTTAACATCTGAGGTCATCAGTCCCTTATACGTAGAGATACGTAAACCTAACTAACCTAAGGACATCACACACATCCATGCCCGAGGCAGGAGTCGAACCTGGGACCGTAGCAGCAGCGCGGTTCCGGACTGAAGCGCCTAGAACCGCTCGGACACACCAGCCGGCGGGCCACCTGCATCCGTTTGTTCTTGATCTCTTTCGCGAAGAAGACTGTCCGTGTCATATTGTGACAATTATGCTAGTGTGAGTGTGGGAGCATGATGACGATCTCACGTTCATGTGCTGGCCACGAAATTCGCTTGATCTCAAACCAGTGGAACGCACCTGGAACCCCAGCCCTACGACAGCTCACACCAGCAAACGACCGACCCATAATTTTCAGGGATAGAGTGACATGTGTGTAGACGTCTGGTGTTACATTCCTCCGAAACACTGCCACGCAGAATCTCTGCTGTATTTCGATCCGAACGGAAACCAACGCGGTATCAAACTTGTTGTCATCATGTTTACGGTCATCAGTGAAATACATACAGTGACTTTATACCTATAGCGTTTGATAAGAAAATTCTGACTGAAAGAAGTCCATCCGAATTATTATCCAGACCCCGTGCTCAACCTGAAGTGCAATGTTCCTAATTAAATATTAAGAGTAAATTAACCAACTCACTTCTTTGTTCACCATCTCGGTTACTTCACACGAGTTTTCCATTAAGCATGTGAGATACAAGATGCGGTAGCAATTGATCCACTGTGTGCCAAGACAAGACTGAATGCTTAGGTATTAACGCTGACTATGAGATCATAACTGCTCAAGATGGTCTCTTGGAATAACGTGGTAAAGGGGATGGAAATAGTGTTGGGATTGGGGACTGGAAATCTACAGTACAAATAGAAAGAGAAGGAACAGTTAGTGTTTTTAACTTGGGGTAAAGAAATGAATACGGAAGGTGTCTGGTAGTAAGATAATCGACGCGTTTGAAGATAAGCAGCTATGTGTTCATGTTGGAAATTTATCAGACTTACTGGTTGCGAGATGAGGGTGCTCTCTGCAGAACCGGTGAGGAGATGAACATGTGGAAAACATTTAAAAGAAGGGAGACATCAAGGAATAACTTGCGCGTTAATTGACACAGCGATAGAGGGTAAAATCTATAGGGAAGGCAAAAGCTGAAAAATATCCAAGAAATATTTCAGAATGTCCGGTGCATGTGCTACTTTGAGGTGGAAAGGTTGATACAGGAGAGAAAATCATGGTGGGCCACAAAAGAACCAGCAGTTATTCTTTTGTTCCATTCGGACTACTTGCAAGGGGCCTTCCGGCTTATTATCGGTAATCTCTTGGCAAATAAAAGCATTTGAGATACTTCTGTGCTGATTATATCTCAGAAGAGACTAGATAGTTTACCTAGAAACCTGTAGCGTTTTGACTTAGGTGAAAATAATTGTGAATACTTTGCTACGGTGGATTATATTTCGAAAGAACCTTTCAAAGTTAGAGTCATGTGTGTAATACCGTTGGGCCCTCCACAGCTTCCTCACTACTAAATTGCCGGCCGTTGTGGCCGAGCGGTTATAGGCGCTTCCGTCTGGAACCGCGCGACCGCTATGGTCGCAGGTTCGAATCCTGCCTCGGGCATGGATGTGTGTGTGATGTCCTTAGGTTAGTTAGGTTTAAGTAGCTCTAAGTTCTAGGGGACTGATGACCTCAGATGTTCAGTCCCATAGTCCTCAGTGCCATTTGAACCATTTGAACTACGAAATCAGTTCCCATTTTTCTGTTCCTCCTAGGTATTGCACAAAAAGGGAAGACACAATTCAACTTCATGAGCTCCACGACCAGGAGAGACTTAATCGGAAGGTCCACATTTCGAATAGATTTTTAGTGTCTGGTAAAGGCCTCTAAACATTTGGGACTCGCGAGTTTAACATGGTGACTACGACAGTGCTATAGCTATGCCGAGTTTGATTTACTTTTAACTTTGCATTGGGGTTGCCTGCATTCAGGGCCAGGAGAAACATGCCATCATTCTTAACATGGACACTGCCTGTGACATCATTGCTGTTATCAGTGAAGTCAACATCCTTATCAGTGGGAATCCATGCCGCCCCTTATCTGCAGCGAATCATAGCACAATATTAAAAAACTATGATGATGAAATTAGCCGAATTGTGTTAATGGGAAATTTAAAAACCTTCTCCCCTTTCCCTCCAGCAAAACATAGCGTAGTATTAAATATACAAGATGTCAGTAATGGCTCACTTGCGATAGTGGCAAATGAAAAAGAACTAACCCATCCTCCCTATCTCCACACAACCATTCGATGCAAAAATTTGAGATGACTGACGCAAACCAAATGTGCTTTTTTTCCCACAGACCCCTCCTCTCTAACTACAACCCATCAGAATGTACAAGCGTTAGAAAAAAGTACAATTCTGTCAAAGCGAAATTAAAACCCTATCTCCCTCCCCCTATCTCCAGCCAATTTTAGTGGAGTATTAATAATGCAAGATTCGGGATGTAGCCCGATTATCTTAATGGAATATTCAAAACCCAAGACAGACAGAGGGTAGTATTAAAATGATGCATAGAAACAATGTGAGATTTCACTATTTCTAATGTGCACATCATTCATGCCCCCCTCCCTCTCTGCCCCTCCTTATCTTCACCCAATTCAAAAAAGGTTCAAGACAATGGAAGCACTCCTCTTTTCAACCATCAGAGCGCAGTATTAAAATGATGTACCAGATATGCAGCAAAGAATTACAAAACCCATTATTTAAAGTCAAAAATGTTCACTGTTTCTATGAAAGTCACATACACATGGCTTAATAACAGAAAGAAACAGGATCAAAGTTGTGCATAATGTACTTACACGTACATACGCGTACATAAATTTGGCGTAATACTAAAACGACTCCAAGGGCAAAGATATGCGTTGTATACATAAAAATACCGTCCCTGTGTGACAAATTCTGTTCTCCTTACAAAGATGTGTTTTCCCTGTACTTCATACATCGAATAGTATCTTACACCTTGAACACAGCTGTGATAAAGTAATAATTTGACTCTGATAGCTCTGCCATTAATATTAAAGTGAAGCCAAGACCAAAGTAATGCGTTATGTACATCAACATACATACCTTTGGCCTAATATTAAAATGATCCCACTGTCAAATATATGCATTGTATACGTAAAATGGTGCAATCACAGTCATATCACTGTTCTTTTATACAACAAATGCTATGCTCCTTAAACTCCTTTCTCCTAGAAAGTAGTCAGTTTTCTCTATATTTTTGGTGTAAAATATAGTGCACACAACTGCACTCTCTGTTTCCCTCCCTCCACCCGTCCACCCGTCCTCCCTCTCTCTCTATCTCTCTCTCTCTCTCTCACACACACACCCACACCCACACACCCACACACACCCACACACACACACACACCCACACACACACACACATATATATATATATATATATATATATATATATATATATATACGTGTGTGTGTGTGTGTGTGTGTGTGTGTGTGTGTGTGTGTACGTGTGTGTGTGTGTGTGGGTGTGCATCTGTGCGTGAGAGAAAAGGGGGGGGAGATATCACAGTTGTGCTGCGCAGCATATATGTACTAGGTGATTCAAGAAGATATGCAAACATTTTAATATGTTATTGTACAAGTAAAACTAAAGAAAAAAGTTTGCATAAACATGTGTCTGTAAATGTTAAGTTACGGTGTTATGGCTAATAAAAGATTTTGCCCGAAATTTAGCAACTTCGCTAATATGAAACCATAGGAAAAACTGTACGAGATTAAAGTAAAGCACGATTTCCATTTTTTTCTTGTTATTGATACAGTGAATCTAATAAAACCTGTATCAGACATGTATCTGCAGTAGTTTTCCAGAACATTCAGACAAGCAAAGACGTAATTTCGTAAAATTTTTAATTTATTAACTACTTGCCCATGTTTATTTTTTAAAATCCATACAAATGAACAAAGTTTTCAACAGAAGTTATAGAGAATTTAATTTTGGAGAAATGATGGTAATAACGTTAACTGAAATTGTGTGAATGTGTCAGATAATCTGCTTTTATTAATACCATAGCAAACGTGAATTCATATTAGACAGATAAAAACAAAGCTTAGTCTTAAGAAAGTTGTACAGTGTACATACAGTTTCACAATAAATGTTCAAAAATGTTTCCACAGAGTTCAATGCATTTAACTCCACGTGCATGAACAGATATTGTAGCTCGTTTCAGTTTTACAAAGTTGTTCTCCTTACAAACATGTGTTTTCTCTGTACTTTATACATCGAATTATATTTTACTCCTCTCTCTCTCTCTGTGATAGAGTGATAATTTGTCAGTGTTACCTCTGCCTTTAATATTAAAGTGAAGCCAAGATCAAAGTAATGCATTATTTACATCAACATACATACCTTTGGCCTAATATTAAAATGATTCCAGTGCCACCTATATGCATTGCATACGTAAAATGGCGCAAACACACACATATCACTCTTCTATTATACAACAAATGCTGTGCTCCGTAAACACCTTTCTCCTTCAAAGTAATCAGTTTTCTCTATATTTTTGGTGTCAAAAATACTGCACACAACTGCGCTCTCTCTCCCTTTCTCTCTCTCTCTCTCTCTCCCTCCCCCCTCTCACGCATGGGCTCTCTCTCTCTCTCTCTCCCATATATATATATATATGTGTGTGTGTGTGGGTGTGGGTGTGTGTGTGGGTGTGTGGGTGTGCGTGAGAGAAAGGGAAAGAGATATCACAGTTATGTTGCACAGCGTATATATACAGGGTGATTCAAGAAGATGTGCAAGTATTTTAATATATTGTTCTACAAGTAAAACTAAAGAAAAATGTTCGCATAAGCATATGTACAGAAATGTTTAGTTACGGAGTTATGGCTAATAAAAGATTTTGCCAGAAAATTAGCAACTTCGCTAATATGAAACTATGGCAAAACTGTTAATGTAAGGCACGATTTCCATTTATTTTGTTGTTATTGATCTGGTGAATCTAATAAAACCTGTCCCAGCTAGCATCTGCAGTAGTCTTCCAGAACATCCAGATGAGCAAAGACGTAAATTCGTAAAATTTTTAATTTATGAACTACTCGGCCGAGTTTGCTTTTTAAATTCAGAAAACTGCAAAAGTTTGTAACAGAAGTTGTAGAGAATTTTATTTTGGAGAAATGATGGTAATAACGTTAACTGAAACTGTGTAAATATGTCAGATAATCTGCTTTTATTAATACCATAGCAAACGTGAATTGATGTTAAACCGGAAAAAACATAGCTTAGTCTTAAGAAAGTTGTACAGTGTACATACAGTTTCACAATAAATGTTCAAAAATGTTTCCACATAGTTCAATGCATTTAACTGCACGTGTATGAACAGATTTTGTTGCTCGTTTCAGTTTTACAAGGTTGCTCCCAATTTCGTCAAGTGCATTCATAATGCTAGCAAATAATGCCCCAAGTGTATTCTTTGTCCTCGTAAACTATGTCTTTCGTCCATCCCCATAAACAAAAATCCATTGGTGTTAAATCGGACGATCTGGGTGGCCTCAGACGTGTAGCACCATGACCAATCCGCTTCTGGGGGAAATGTTCATTTGAATGTGTAGTAACAGCGTTGGTGAAATGTGGAGGCGCGCCGTCGCATTGAAAATTCATTTCAAATTGCGTAGCAAGTCGAACATCTTCGAGCATGTGGGGCATTTTTTCTTAAAGGAATTGTAAGTGCGTCTCGGCAGTTAGACGTACTGAGAAAATGAATGGTCCAATAAAGTGTATATTGATTATCCTTAATCGCTGCTGGAAATTATGTTCCACTGTTGCATGTGGGTTTTCTTCAGACTATATGTGTTCATTATGTGAATTGTTTATACCATCTCGAATGAACTGAGCCCCATCAGTAAATAAAATGTATTTGTGTAACTAGCGATTAGTTTTTAACCAGTTGCACGACTTTAAGCGAAGGGTAGGATCTCCTGCATGTTAATGATTCACTTTTTGTTTATGGTAAGGATACAGATTATTGTATTTCATTGTACGCCATACCTTAAATTGCGAAATGCCTAATCGTTGAGAGACACGTGGTGTACTGGTACCCCGGCTGCCCTGATCAGCCATATCGTCTTCACGTATCGAGCACTCGTAATGATTATGAACGCTAGGTAGAGAACCTGTCTCCTGTAACATTCGAAATACTCCGCTAATGGCTCGTGCATTTGGAATCCTCCGACTCGGACAAAGTACGTGATATTCGTTAATTGCAGCAGTAGCATTACCATCACAGTTGCCATAAAGAAACACCACATCGGCGTTTTCCCCTGTCGTAAATTGGAAAGGCACGCCTATTTCATAATTAATCTACTAACTGCAACTGTTAGTATGTTGTTTCACTTAAATACACTGTTGTTATTATGTTCGTTCACTGAACAATACAGAAAATTATCTCGTTTCAAGGTGAGGAAGCGGCTGAAGCAACTCACTAACGGTTGCCAACAATGACATAAAAGTTTCTACATTCTCTGGAAAGTAAACAAATTTACCTGTGTAATAATTTTTGCTCCTCTGGATGTTGTGTAAAAATGCTGCAGATACACGTCTGGACATGTTTTATTAGATTCACCCGACCAATAACAACAATATAAATGGAAATCGTGCTTTACTTTAACTTATTTCGCTTTTGCGATGGCTTCATATTAGCGAGGTTTCTGAATTTCTTTTTTACTAGCCGTAACTCCGTAACTAAACATTTGCTGACCTGTGTTTATATGAATTTTTTCTTTAGTTTTACTTGTAGAATAACATATTAAAATATTTTCGTAGCTTCGTGAGTCTGGACCACGTTATTTCAACTGTCTTGCTTTACGTGTTCTGATGTTTGGCCAGAGCTCCCGCATTCGTTCTCGGTGTTGCTCCTTCCTCTCCTGGATCCAAGCCTTCCCTGTTTTTATTTTTGGCCGTTCTTGGAAACCCTACCACGTCGTAAGTTTCTCCTTGAGTGGGAGACGCTCCTGGACGTCATCATGGGTGATCCCCACTTCCTTAAGACCTTTTTCCACCTTTGTGAACCAGGCCCATTTTGTTTTCTTCTCTTGAAAGCAGGTAATCATACGATTGGTGAGTCTTCCAGAACTCATTCGGTTCATATGTCCATAAAACATCTTCTCTATGTGGGAATACAGTTCATGATTATGACGTCTTCTATATTCCCCATTCTATTTCATGGGACCTAAGATCGATCTCAAAATCTACCATTTCTTAGCCTCCAATCTTTCTATTAGGCCTTTTTTTGTTCATTACTAGCTATTCAGAAATGGGTTCAAATGGCTCTGAGGACTATGGGACGTAACTTCTCAGGTCATCAGTCCCCTAGAATTTAGTACTACGTAAACCTAACTAAACCAAGGACATCACACACTTCCATGCCAGAGGCAGGATTCGAACCTGCGACCGTAGCGGTCGCGTGGCTCCAGACTGCAGCGCCTAGAATCGCTTGGCCACTCCGGCCGGTGACGGATAGCATTGCAGTAATGCCTTAACTTTGCATTGAACGATACAGCGTCAGAGACAGAGACAGAAAGAGACGTCGAACACAAAGGGAGGTGAAATATCTCTGCAATCTCTGCACGTCTCAACTATCCTAAAAAGATGTAGTCCAACCGAGAGACAGACATACATTAATAGTGAGTGGAAACAAACTGTATACTGAGTAGGAAGGAGAAATGAAACACAAATAACATGGCTCATACATAATTGATTATAATTTTATTCATACAGCGTTTTTGTACTATATGGACAATTACGTTGTATGACTGAAGTTCCATTGAAAATGTGTGCAATGTATATATTCACTTTCAAAGTTTTCTACAAAAAATAGGATTCCAATACTACTATACACATTGCAGGTATAATTACGAATATTCCCAGTTTAAATTACATGGTTGCAAAGGTTGTATGGAATGATGGGCATATCTATGTAATCGCTGGGACCATAAATGACTTTTTATTACAAAATAAATAGATGATATTAAGCCCTGACGATGTGTCAGCGCTTTGGTCTGAATGGAGTTGTCTTATTTGTGAGAAACCTTCTGAGGAAGACGATTTAAAGCAGCGGATCATTGTCATTTCACAGGTCGAAGAGCAGCACATCCTGGCTGCAATGTGAATTATGGGCATCACTTTAAAGTGCCCATCGTATTCCACAATCAAAGCAATACTGACGAGTATTTCTTTTCTCAAATGTTTGTGAATAAAAAACTATAAACAAGAATGCAAAAGAAGTTAAACTAAACCGACATCAAATTGCTATTCTACCATCAAACATGGAGAAATATAAATATTTTATGGAAAGTAATGCTGCACAAGTGGCACTGCAACATAAATTTACGCGTTATTGATTCATTACAATTTCTGACGTGTTCCCTTGAAAAATGTGCATCATATGTACATTAACAGAACTCAGGCAGTACAGTCATATTTTCCCGATCATCATGAGTTTAATGTAGTTAACTAGAAGGGAATTTTCCCCAATGAATACGTTACCAATGAATGAATCGATTCCTCTAGTAGATGACCTGGCCTCATTCGATAAGTTTACGAGTCTGTTAACAAGCGAATCGATAACAGAGGATGAATATCAAATAGCCTGCAATGTATTGAACGCGTTCAATGGTTGTAGAACACTTTGAGAATGCTCTGATTTATGTTCAGGAATCGATGTTCTGCTCCTTGCTGGATGTCGTAGACGACTTTCGTGGTCTTCGTCTTAAAAGATATGAACACGAGCATGCACATTATATTACTTCACCTGGTTTGGGGTGGGAACCTCTGTTGAAAACTATGGAGGAGGAGTAGCAGCTAATAACCGATGTATAACAACAGCTGTTTGTTGAAAGTAGCATCAGACGGAGAATTGTTCATTATTATTACAGACATGCCGTTGCCAGTAATGGACTTATGTATGATTATGATGAAAACACTGCTGAAACTCACACAAGTTTGCTTGCTGTGAATAACTTACACAGCAGGCTAGTTTTGCAACATCTTCCCTATCTAATTTTGGACGGCTTCCTTTAGAGAGTGTTAAAAGTTTTAATGTATAAAACCTACCACACATTTCGAACGTAGGGTACATACTAGAGATTGATCATGAATACCTCGAAAGTATTCTCTATTTACATTTAGATTTACACTTACATCCTGAACAAATGTCACTAACATCAGACAACAATAAAACAAAGAAATGGTTGTCGAATGTTCGAAAAAATAAAATAGTAGTAAGAAATATTCACCGAATCTTATCCTGTGGGCAAACACCACAGATGAAGACATATATTAAGATTAGCGCACAAAACGACATGAATGCGTGAGATGAGATCCAGAAAAATTTCTTTAAACTTACAATCAAAGTGGTATTCGGCAAAGCGATTCACGATGTGCGACAGATTCCAGTCACTGGACTTGCATCATCATGGGAGGACAAGTTCGGGTGACTGCATTTATTGCAAAGCCTAATTTTCAAAGGAGTGTGATTTACATCTAAAATCTTATCTCCATTGAATTTAGCAGACTAAATGTTGTCTTCAATAGACTGTAGTGATACTATGCAGTTTTTAGTGAAATTTGTAAGGAAGAGGTCACAAGATGTTGAGCTACACACCACGGGCTGGTGAGCGCAATGTGGCGACATATGGGTCTGAATAATACATACACAAAAGGACTGAGAGATGGGCCTGCTGTGATTGAAGAAACCTGCACCGCCCAGAGGTATTAGGTCGAGCCATCCGCCACGTGCGCTGAGTCTCCTTGCAGGGCTGGTGCCACAGAATCTCCGACCTGCGCTCAACACATGCCTCCACCATACTCCTGTCAGTGGGTAGCGAGTCATGTCACACACACAGCAGTCTTCAGCTATCTCTGAAGAGGATGAGAGTGGGGCTCATGCCACCAGGTACAGCCGTTCTGTACTGGGACACCGTCGCAGAAGAAGTGGGGGAGAGCCACTGACGTTAAGGCTTGCCAGGCTGTCGGCTACTACTTGGCCAGCGCCAGTACTGCAGGGCACTTCCGCATGCATCTCTTCACTGGGGTGAAGCCATCCACCTGCGAGTCAGCTCCAGCCAGGATCGCCAGTGTCGGCTGTGTCTGCTTGAAGTTCCTAACGATGTAATGAGTATTTGAAGTTGATAAAACATTTCTCTCGACCACCAGTGAGTCACTGTGGCCACCAACTTATAACTCTGCCACTCAGGCTACATAGTGCAGTCTCTATTTCGTAAAACTAATCGCAGTTGGCATAGCAATTTTAGATTTATCGAAAACGCTCGTCTTCGGCATCCACTGTGGACGTACCGTGAACAAAGTTTAATCAAATTGTGTATAACTGTGCCACATAGACAATGACAGCCTCATATACCTCATCAAATCTGGCAATATATGTGAGGATATCAGGAGTTATTATATGAGGTTTGATGCTTTGAGATTCCCGGCGAATAACAAATACGATATTCCATTGATGAATGAAAAAATGTTTGGTTTGGTGAATACCAATCCATCACAGAATTCGTGAGACTGTGTAACGACTTTCACAGACCATTTAAATACTACCCTCCGCCTGGCTGGAGATATGGAAGAGGGTGGTGTAGGATATGTGGCGCTATTTATTTGTGTCCATCATCTTGGATTTTTAATTCTGTATTACTATGGGATGGATACTGGGAAGGGGAGGAGGAATAGGGGAGGGGCTCTTAATTTTCCATTAACACAATTGGGTTAGCGTGACAATGTGGGATTTTTAATATTTCACTACTACTAGCTGGTGGTAAGGAGAGAGATCAGCTAAATGGGGTGGGATAGGAGATAGCCCTTCTCGTTTCCAAGTATTCAGCGACTGATTGACGATGTGATGCGTTCTAGGTCACTGATCACTTCATGCATGACTTTGAAAGTCGTTTCTAGTTCGGAGCTTGCCAGACGGTAGTAGGACCTCACTGTTTGTAGCCGTGCTGAAGTCGCCACAACATTACTAACAACTTAACTACAGTTCAGTAAGTAGATTTTCTGTTAATATTTTTGAAATAATATGACTAATCTATGCTCTAGTTTAACGTGTGTGACAATAATAAATTTTTTGCAATAAATTTTCACATGTAAATCCTAAAAGGTAACTAATAATCTATTTAACTTTTGAATACCGTCGCCCACTTCTAAAATAGCGGGAAATAGCCAGTTAGGAGTCACACTCGGCTGACGAATAGTAGGAGATGGCCAATTACGTCTTACTCCGTGATGACAAACGGGCTAGGGTCATCACTATTAACTATTTTGCGATATATTCCGGTGGCAACAGACGCAGTTGTACTGCTGACAGATGTAATCACTGGTACTAACAGTGAGAGTGGAATCCCTACTGGCTTGTGAGCACACATCCATCCGTCCACAAGGCACTCGCAAATTAGCACACTGGTGAGGGAAATCTGTAGGTTAGCTTATTTTTAACTTTTTAAACAAGGTCGACTGTTTGTGTTTAACATTGTTTAAATAATATGTTTTGTGAAATACAAGTTTTGAAGCAGATTTTAGCTAAAAATTGATCTAAGAAAATAACTTACTTTATGTAAATATCCGAAAACTTTGTGCACATTTGTCGATAATAAGGTAACGTATTTAATAAATTTTGCAGAAAAAACAAATAAAAATATGCTTAAACTTGAGTCATTTGATGTCATAGACCCTATATATTTTATACGACTACAGGGGTTATCGTAACAGATATGTATCAGAACTTTCACTATTTACATCCCGGATATGGTAACCAACGAAAATAAGGTTATTCTTAATAAATTCTAGAATGGAATCAATTTTTAAGGAAACGAAGCCTTCACTTTTTCAGGCTTTTATATGATACAAATATGATAAGTAATATTTATATATAACTCTAAGATTCACCGTATAATTAGGAACTCCTCAACGGTATACTCTCAAGGCCTATAAACAGTGAAAGTTAACTGATAGTAGGTCACCGTTTCTTCTGATGTCCAGTCTCTAAAAGCACCGACGAACCATTCATAAATGACAACTCACAACAATATATCTGTTGCGGAAATATACGAAGGAAGAAAGGTTGTCAACAGAAAACATCACAGGGCGCAGAGGTCTCCTCGGTCGCCATGTTTTTACAGCCCACCGGCTACTCAGTTACGCTCCCACTTGTGTTGACGAACACCGTCAGATAAAAGCCTTGGACGTTTCTTCAGGGCTGTCGTATTCTTCTCCGAAACAATGAGCACAGAAAAAGTACAACGTTAGGTACTACCTGGACAAATAGCGCAACATTTAATCCTACCTAATGAACAGGAGAAAGAGCTCTCCAGCAATTCTGGAAGATACTCATTGTGAAGCACAATTTGTCAAAATGGACAACGAAGTGACACATAGATTATCTATATATATTAAAAACAACAGCAGATTACTTGTATGTCGCCTAGAGTGTGGTAACTGGGGATCAGACAGCAGAGGTAGTGCAAGTGCTTGCTTAAGTAAAATGAGTAAGTAATTGCCAAAGCATAATGGCTACCTACGGATTGTGTGCGTTAATATTGAAACATCAGTTACTACTCCTAATGGATATTTGACATGTCTATAGTCGTAGATGCGGTTAGAGACTGCAGTGTATTAAAAATACTTACACTAGATATATCTTAAAACTTTTTAGGATGAATTAAGTACAACTGCAAACACATTTTATTTACTGTGCTTTAACCTGACGGTTTTTTGGTATAACACATATAATGTATATGTTATAATGAATGTTTATCATAAGATAAGGGTGTATGAGGAATTAATAGAAATGGGTATAACACGCTGAAAAACGCAATAAGTAAGTGGTAAATGCAATAAAAATACCAAAACGAGAAAAAGTTGTGGTACCAACACATACAACACGTTACTCGCGGCAACTTCGCGTAATCCGCTCAAGGTCAGTGTCTACAAAAAATGAGAATCATTTCCATCTGTGATATCTCTTGAAGGACACGCCTTCTGGGACGACACTCGTGACGCTGTACCACTGCATTGCACGTTTTTATAGTATCCCGCTCCCTTCCTCTACCACTGCCTGTTCTTTCTCCACTCACTCTACTGGCACTCTTGATAACTACTGTCTGGTAATGGGAACTACTATTATAGAAATCATAAATTGGAAAGATACAGTTCTTTATCTTCTGATGATTTCGCCAATTCTCTGATTTAATTTCAATTCCGTCTTTACATAATGGCTGCAGAAAGGCACTGAAGATAACCAAAATTGTGTTTCCTAAAATACAGTTACTATAAACTCAAAATCTGCGTTTTGTGCATACTCCAACTACGTTGTCAGAGAATTTTCATTGCTGGATCGGAATTATTTAATATTTTTCTCTTTTGTTATGTTCCTGTCAGTGTCATTACCAGGTAACTTTGTTCTTTGCTATGACTTCACACATTTATGTGCAAGAAAGGTTTCCTTTCCCATTTCTAACACTTGAGGCTTTCTACCGACCTTCTTCATAGCTTCCATTCAGTTTGGGGAGCAAACACATATTTACAGGCTTTCTTTGCCTTTTCAGTAAGACCCCATTTCACGTAAGTATGACTGGTGCTCAAGGAAATTGTGATCTGTAGTTTCAATATGTTGATTTTGCCTCAATATGTACATCCACTGTTTCAAAAATGTGGTAGTTTTTGTTTTGATCACCACAGCTGTCACTGCAAGCAATGATGTGGAATATTTCACTGGTCAGTAGCTTGAAATATTTGACTGAACATCAACCAATTTTCGGCGAACACCTCCCTGCAGTGGAGTATTCCACGTGAACACTTTATCATATCCAGATTCATTGTTCTGCACACGTATATTGTAGGTTCACAATAAGGTTAAGTATTTTTTTGGTAGTCGAATATGGTGTGGGCCAAATTTTCTATAAGTCAAATGTAATCACTGGAGTCAAGTCTGGAATATAATTTTTATCTAATTTCTTTTTGTCCATTGCGCTTTCGCCTTTCATAACTAAAGTTCTTTCTGTTATTCAGTTTCACTAGTTAAGACCCTATCTGAGGAGGTGATATCAGTTTCTTATTTTACACGTCACTGTGTGGATGGTGAAGGTTACAATATCACAGTAGCGCCTTATGGAGGTGTATTCAGTTCTAAGCACTTGGGACCATAGACCAAATACATCTTGCTCAGATTGAACTTTGAGCTCAAATACTGTTTGTAAACGTTGTGTGTTCTGATGAAATGACTATATCTCTTGCATTCTGGGAAGTTGGTTTATCTGAACCTCTTCTGTCTTCTTTGCGGGCATCATTAATGAACAGTCTTTGCGACCTCTGAAATCCTGTTGTGGAATAACTGATCTTGCTTCTTTTTCGTAACTATTATAGACTTTGCATTACTAATATCCAAAGCTCTTAAATAAAGCTCTTTAGACACTCGTTTTCCACGGGGCTGTATAATTTTACTGTTTATTATGGGCGTACCCATGGTGGGGCAAGGTGGACCATCTGTCCCATCCTCCACCCTAACTTGAAACTAATAGTCTGCGAACAATATGAAAAAAATTATTTAGCGGAATTCACAACAACAAATTTTTATGTTACATTGAAACATTCAAAATTACAGCTTGAAATAATGCTTTGTCGACGATTCATTGTCGATGTACCCTACTGCGCACGAAGCCGGCTCCGCTCCATGTACGATTTGTAAGTTGTCAAAATTTAAAGTGCATCGACAACTTAACCATGATCGATTGCCATTATTTCTCAAGTTCCAGGCGTTTTATGTTTTCTTAATGTTCCTGCTTGTGCTTGAATAGCGATATACCTCTTCAGTTCAAAGTAATATGAATAAACTGCAATAAGCCTGCTACCTGAGATGGATATAAGAAACTTTCTTAGCACAGGAAAAGGTACATATATACTTATGTTAATATAATTACTATAATGTCGTCATTAGTTATATAAGATAATTTTAGTCTTTCGCTTTCATTTATATTGGGTTATTTAGCGCAGATTAGCTAGATAGGTATTATACCTACTTATGAAGATGTGTAAAGAGATGTGAATAGAGTCAATTACTATGAATTAAATGTCTACTGACTTTTTGTCAAGAACAAAACTTTTTGTCATCAAATATTATAAACACAAAATTTTATGAAGATGGCTGAATACTGAACTGATTTTCACGGAGTTTTACAGTGGTATACCTTATACATCACAAAAACACAAAGACTACTTTTTACTGCGGGAAGGTGTCTCATTTTCACGGGAAAGCGTATAACGCGGAAGAAGCTGCGAGCGGCAAGCTAGTAACATATACATACCTGCAATATCAAACGGTTGCTCTCTAATCCATTTACACTTCAGCACTTTTACTTTTCAGATTATTTTTTAAGTAGTTATTTTTGAATACTTTGCTTTACTTCGAATACTGTGTTTCCAACACAAACCTGACCTATTTTTATTACCTACTAAGTATAGTATTTGAGTATTTAAAAAGTCATGCAATTTATTCTTCAAAAATGTTTTGGTATGATATTTGATGATTCCAGTGGTAAAAGCATTATTCAGCCTGCTATATATTTAAATGAATTATAACTACCTACTACTTTTTATCGAAGCAGGGTAAGAAGAGAAAACAACCACATAAAAACAGTAGTGATGAAAGTGATAGAGGCGGAGAAGATGCGAAGCATAAGAACGCAGCAGCCACCAGCGATGGCGTCAAAAGCACCGGCGAACTGGTTACTGTTTCCACTGCATCTGTAACAAGTGAACTTATGCTGCCATTTGGATCTCCTGCGCAGAATCAAATCTGCTGTCATAATGACGTGTATCAGTGGTTACGTCGTTCAAGTAACATGACGTCGTCTCAAAAATTTGAATTTTTTTTAAATTGGTGGATTTAACCTCCGAATTATGACTTTCCTAAGGACGCTGTGCAGTTAAAAAGAAAATTTAAGTACAACTTATTGGCAGAGTATGCTCCTCCCTGGCGTAATCCCAGAAATTTAAAGGGCGCGAAGCGCATTTATTTCGTGTTGTTTCGACCAAATGAACAAATATGCAAGATTCGTTTACGGCGAGGCCTTTCACTCGCAATAAATGTATGCATAAATTAGTAAAAACTCACGCGGCACCTAAAAGCCACTACAGCTGAGAAATATTTAGTTGAAAATATGCCAGTAGATGTACAGTTGATTGCTGCTCAGCAAGAAGAAACAGATTCCAACAGGAAAGTCGTAAGCTAAATCATTTCAACTGTGATGTTCTGTGGTATTCATGACCCACCTATAAGGGGCAGAGAAGAACGTGAAGTGGTTTCTGAAGACCTTATAAAACTTAAAACTGAATCTAGAGACCATACTATGAAAGAACACACAGAAAACTGCAAAAATGCCACATACACTTCGCGAAAAATTCAGGATGAAATAATTAATTTATGCAGAGATGTCATTAGAAGCATTATAACTGCTGACATAAAGAACATGGTTGTCCGTATTATCTTGGCAGATGAGAGCTGTGACGTATCAGGAAAGAGGAGCTTTCTACCGGTGTTTGGTTTTTTCATACGGAAAAAACTGGGTTCGCGAAAAGTTTCTTGGTTTTGTGTAACTGACTAGCACGGATGCGGAATCTATAGCCTCTGCTATTGAAAATTTTATACTTAAAACAGATCCGGATCCCGAAAATTGCGTAGGACAAGTGTAGGATGGACGTTCGACTCTCAGGAAAGGATGGTGGTGTTCAGAAAATTATAGGAGAGAAATATAAAACAACGTTGTTTTCTCACTGCGTTATCCACAAACTGAGCTGAGTTGTGCGTGACTTAAACCAAAACCGGTAATAGAAAATGTAGTTACTACAATCAAAGAAATAATAAATTTCTTTGGAGAGTCGGCCCTCTGTCGAAAATGCATACCAAATATTCCAGTGCTCTGTGAAACCAGATGGTCCCAGAAATATAAAAGTATCAGTATTCTTAATGAGAATTATGCCCAGGTGGTCATGGCGCTTTTGACACTGTCATAAGACTGTAACAGTGAAATCAGAAAATCTGCTGTTCACTTGCACTGCGCCCCTAAAACTTGTGAATTTACTGTTGGTGTTTGCCTTACAGCATAATATTCTGCACTGTTGCAACCTATTGTAGATGCTTTGCAGTCCAAAAGCATGGGCACGCTTCAGTATGCAGACCATATCCAGGATAATTGACACTTTGAGAAAACATCGTGGACAGGCCGCTATTCATGGCGAGAGTTTCAAAGGGAACGTCAGGATGACGGTCGAAAAAACGCGGAACTTTTTATTATCGCATTAAAATGTAGATACATTGAAGAATTATTCTCCAAACTATTATCCTCTAACTCCAAATAGTAACGATTCTTTGAGCATTTAAATCTAAAGTAAACGGTGAATTGGAAGGTTATAAACACAAAACGCCATTACCACAAGTCATTATCGATGCCATCAGCCCTATTTACACCAGTTTGAGTAAATCTGATTTTACTTACCTTTGTTTGGGCGGTTTTCCTCAAAATGCGAACGTAACTTTCAATAGTCTCATTTGAAGATGCGCTCCAAAAATAACATCCAGCCGAACTGATATTCTGAACATTGTTTCAAATTTGGTCGTATTCCTATTCAAATGTAGGCCAAACTGCATTAATTCACGTGGGAAATACCTTTCAAATCAAAATCGGCGATGAAATGCGCCGATTATGTGATGGCTCAAATGGCTCTGAGCACTATGGGACTTAACTTCTATCAGTCCGCTAGAACTCAGAACTACTTACACCTAACTAACCTAAGGACATCACACACATCCATGCCCGAGGCAGGATTCGAACCTGCGACCGTAGCGATTCTGTGATGATAGAGACGCCAGCGGCGATGCGCTCAGCGACGAAAAGGGCTTTGAGGACGAAATTAAGGGCCTATCAGGTCGAAGTAGCAGAAGGAGGCCAACCACCAACCGGGGCGATAGTTCTTTTGGCATCGATAACACCCTGTAAGTTTAAAGCATTGTCCATTTTTCTAATATGATAAATAATTGACGAACTTGAAACGCGTTTTTCTCAAAACAATGTTTTTTTGGCGTGGTTCTCGTCACCCACGGTACAAATTTCATCCGATTACAATTATTTTTGGTCTCCGTTGATGCAAACTGAATTCTCTTCAGTTCATCGTAGCCGATTTTTTTTAATATTGGAATTCAGTGTTTTTTTGGCCAAAAAAAATAGGGGTTTAGATAGCCAGTTTTACTAATATCTACAATTCCAGCCAATTTTTTTTTCTGCAAATCCCTGCGACGAAATAAAATTACATTTGTAAGGATGAGGATGATATGTTAATTTCATATTTCAGATAACCAGCTACAACCATTTACAGCTACAACCATCGATCCACCTTCTTTCAGAAGTGCCTTGGGAAAATCTGAATTACACAATGATGATATTAATATTTTTCAATATAAAATACTAATAAAAATCTCAACGTATTTTTTATTCATTGCAGCAAACGCCGTTTGTGTACTGCATTCCAGTACAGGGAAAAAAAATCCTGAACCTGAGCAATATTTTCGTCCGTCACCCTGTCCTTCCCTATTAACAGCCGAAGCAGAGACAATCGTCAACGGTCTTGAGATTTAATGATGGCATGAACCACAAATCGGCTGACACATCGTGCAAATCCTCCGGTACAGACTGCTAGCAAGTTTTTTTAGAGATCTTTAATGATTACCTACCTAGATTTCTTTAGTTATGACACTAGAGCAAGTCATTCCGAGTATAATTTACCTGTGTACCCATTACGCACATTGTACCCTCATGTAGTGCTTCAGATATCGCATCAAGACTTTTAGAGAAAAGTGGAACCTTCTTGTAGTTATTACAGTTAAAATGGTTTTCTTGGTGAGACTGAACTGTGGTACACTATGAGTAAACGAAAATATGTGGCACAGGGCGAACTGAAGGAAATGGAGCTTCTTGCGCTAGTTAAACGAAAACAGCTGTTTTACCAGACATGAAACAGGCGCTTCACATTTCACTTACGCATCACAGCACGACATGTACCATCAAAATATCGTTCAGTATGTTACGAAGAGTCAAGACTTGGTTACGTTCGACAATGGTTTGTCGGCCTCTGCATAATGAGTGTCCATAGAAAGAGGGTTCTACAAGCGCAAAGTAAATTTGGAACTGAAATCTTAACCTGAGTTAGCCAGAACCCCTGCAGGTATTGTTGAAGTAAATTTAGTTAGTAAGTTAAATGAATAAGTATTTTTTTAGCTCCTACTACTTGTCGAGTTTTCTTACTTTTGCCGCACCCCTAAGCAAATTATAGGTATGCCCTTAACTCCTCCCAAACCCAAGCGTTTCTGCTTCTTCATTCCAGGCTCATTAGCCCAAAATATCGGTAATCCCTACCATCTTTTAAACCTAAATGTGACAAATATCAATTTCTGGCAGTCAGCAGAGAGTCTAGGAGTAGTAACAGACGAAAATCGAAACTATACTAAGTACAACCTGCAAGTAGTAATGCCGCAGCATCACATTTCAGTGTCCGATAAAAATATAAAAATCTCTTCCCTATCGACCTTAAACAAGAACTTGTACAAATGCATGTATTTCCATTTATTGATTACAGCAAATCCTTTCTCAGGGGAGAACGGAGCGCCTGAAACTGGTTATGAACGCCTGTGTTTGCTACGACTATGACATATTTTACCATCACACACACAATTATTTTGGCTGCGTGTGTGCAAGTGCAGAAATTTCCACACGGTTTATTTTCACCACTGTCCCCGTATCTCTCCTCGACCATAATGTTCTTGTCTGAACAACATGCCAAAAACATATGTTCCCATCAGAGCAAAATCCTATCTGCCCAGGTCTATAACTCAGCCATTTTCTCGAAATCCTTTCACGGAACCCCACTCTCGAACAACTTGCCTCGTTGTATCAGAGAAATGAATAACATCTCCAGCTTAAGAAGACAATGAACGACATATCTACTAAAGGAACAATACTGATTTTGTCCTTGTACACACTCATGGCAAGGAAAGCGTTTATGAGGAAGAGAAATTTGTTGACATCGAGTACAGATTTAAGTGCAGGAAGTCGTTTCTGGAAGTATCTGTATGGAGTGTAGCCATGTATGGAAGCGAAACGTGGACGATAAATAATTTGGAAAAGAAGAGAATAGAAGCTTTCGAAATGTGGTGCTACAGAAGAATACTGACGATTAGATGGGTAGATCACATAACTAATGAGGAAGTATTGAATAGGATTGGGGAGAAGAGAAATTTGCGGCACACCTTGACTAGAAGAAGGGATCGGTTAGTAGGACATGTTCTGAGGCATCAAGGGATCACCAATTTAGTACTGGAGGGCAGCGTGGAGGGTATAAATCGTAGAGAGAGACCAAGAGATGAATACACTAAGCGGATTCAGAAGGATGTAGGTTGCAGTAGGTACTGGGAGATGAAGAAGCTTGCACTGGATAGAGTAGCATGGAGAGCTGCATCAAACCAGTCTCTGGACTAAATACCACTACAAGAACACACACTCATTACCCTCGTACATCCTCCTTACTTATCATATGTTCCTCATATTACAGTGCTCTCAGCTGTTGTAGTCTATTTAAACATTCCTTCCCCAGAATTCCCTACATCAGAAAATATCGATTTTGTTCACCTATAAATGCTTTTCTCTTCTACAACTATCATTAATGTTATCACTTTGTTATTATTATTATTATTACTATTATTATTAATGGCCAGTAGAAGCATCAATAGTGAAAGTATTGATGATATTGGCCCTACATACACTAAAACCATTTTATTATTATCTCTCCTATCAAAATTATTATTACTTCTTCCATAACTATGAAGCACGTTATGTGTGAAAACCTGGTCTGAAGTGTGAGACTGCCTGAATGTCATAATCCAACGAGGTTAAATAAATCGGAACCAACATCTAGAAAGCAAATAATAATTTATTCTGTAGAATGTTATTAAACTAACATAAAGCGTATATCATATTCAAGCGATAGTGTAACATAACGAACAGTTCAGCAATATTAAATAAACGTCACTTGAGTGAGGTTTGTAGAGTGCAAATAATACGTATGTGTACTGCAGACGTCTGCCGATAAAATACCTATAGGTCTGAGGTTTCTCACTTCATGTCGTATGAACCCGAATTTACTGTAACACAAGCTACCATAGAAAACAAGAGATGGTTCTAAGTACGGTGTATTTAACCATATATTAAATATTAGTATAAGTACTCTTAAAAACATACATTGCGCTATTACTGTACTTTCAGTCCTCCATATCACTAGTCCAGGCTTTGGTATAGAGCTTGCACTTCATCGTCACAGGTTGCAACATTTTACTGGAAGTCACTCGTAGTACATTTACTCTGAAGAGATCCACACTTCAGTTCACCAAACGTATACTGGGATTTTTTCCTTACGACATTTATTTGTAGCATTTGTACCGTCAGCCCCTCAATTAAGAACAAAGGAGACAGTGCACTGGATCCTGATGTGTCAATATGCAATGTCAAGGGAGAAACCTTAGATCCATAATATGCTGTGGCAAAGACTTTGTCAGTATGTCCTCACAAAAATTTATGTGTATTACATCACATTGCGATGACTGGGAAAACTCTAAGAGAGACTACGAATAAATGAGACATTACACAGACTCATTCTCAGCTGTTGTAAATTATTTCCTTACAGAACAGAAGAAGTGGGCCTGAAGACAACCTTTATCACTATGTTTTTCAGGGCTTCTGGAAGTCTGCTGAAAATTAAACGTACTGAATAGTCCACATCTTTCTATGTAATACTTAAGGAAGTGTTATCCAATCGCATATCGCTTTTTCGCCTAGTATTCACTCAACGAGTGTTGCAGTTTATTCTGAATGAGTCAGTATTATCAACAGCAAATCCCATGATCGAATATAGTGTACAGAGATGACAGAGTCAGAAGTGCAGAACACTTAACGAACGAGCTTCAGAAAGTTCGCAAGTGACACCGGATATCAGTCTTACCGCCCTTTTCTGAAATAATAACGTTCTTGGTGACTGGAGGCTATTGTCCTAATATGCATCACACCATGTAATAAAGTGGAAGTAAGCAATCTGTGAAGCTGACATTTAAGCCTCATAGACAGTACCAATCTTACAGACATCCAAGGAAGTCTACCCTCAATTCTACGGATACTAAATGGTTGACTTCACTGACTGTTCGACCTGCTTGATAAAGTAAAATTTCGTTTCTATGGGAGTTCCATGCCATAAAATTCATGAAATGCGTTTGGTTGTAGTTAAGTGTTACTGCGTTCTCTGAAAGCCACATGCTGGTGTTACTGACAATCTTATTAGCTCCATTATTTATATTACGTTCCATATATTTTGTAACAGCACTAGTCATCTGCTAAGAGAAATATTTTTGAGTCGTATCTCATGTTCAAAGGCAAGTAATTGACATACATCAGTAAAAGCAATGGAGCCTGAACTGAACACTGCAGCCATCACCCCAGCCGGATTCAAACATCTTCCCTGTTTATTGACATGGGAGGACACTCTCCTGCTTTCAGCATGCCAGATGTGAATTGAACCTTTATTGAGATTTTGTGCGGTCCCGTAATATTACAACTTACGCAGAAGTTTTGTGTGAATGGCATAATTAAATGCTTTCGTTAAATCAAAGAAAATTTCTATTGTCCTCAGTCTATCGTATATGCATGAGAGTGTCTCACATATAAAAATATAAGTTGCATTCTCTATGGATACTCCTTTACTGAAATCAACGAGGTGGTCAGATAGCAAATTATGTGTACTGAGGTACGCCAGTGTTCTGCTACATATTGCTATCCCAAAACCTTTTAAAAAAACACTGCTTGTAAACAAACTAACCGCTAATTGCCTACATTGTCTCTCTGACTTATAATATGAAGTGCTTTCTCCAACCGCAACTTCAATCTGTCAGAAAATTTACCACTTCTGAAAGACACATTTCACAAGAGATTGAGCACAGAACTCGTGTATCCTGTAATGATCTCCATAATACTACCTGAAATTTCATCACACACAGACTCTATGTGAATGTGAAAATATTTTGTTGATGTCATCCTACGTAGGGAGAAACGATAATGATAATAAAATAAGGGAAATCAGAACCCACATGGAAAGATATAGGCGTTTTTTTTCCCCGCTCGCCGTTCCAGAGTGAAATAACCGATAATTATTGTGAAGGTGATTCGATGAACACTCTTCCAGGTGATTTACTGAGTAGCCATATAGATGTAAATGGGAATTCACACACAAAGTCAAATTCGAGTCTTCCTTAAGAACTGAATCCAGCACACCATCTAGTCTGGAGATGAAGACCCGGTAGTCTGGAACTTGCAGATGTGTAAGGGCCTATAATGAAAAGTCTTTCCCTTTAAAATTCAAATTTGAGAATGTGTACTTTCAGCTTATTCCTTCTTTTAATTGCTTAGCAGGTTACCCATTTACATGTCAGAAACCTTCCGCTGCACCTCATTTCAAAATTTCTAGTCACGTCTTGTCTATGCTGTTTACCATGCACTCTCAGGTCAATCTAAGCCACCATTCAACGAAACTATTGTGGGTAAAGATTTTCTAACACTTAAATTTATATCCCATTTTAATGTATTTCATTTTTTCGGAAAAGTTTTGTTGCTATTTTTGGCCTGCATATTGTATTTTCTTTATTTTGAAATACTTTGCTGCACTGATGCACAAATAAAAGAGTTGTTCCACTACTTTTAGTTTCCCATAACTTGAGAAAATTTGCTCAGAATCAGGTAATTTGATTAAACTGCACTTCATTAACCTTGTTTCGTCTTTGTTGAGCGTGATCTCGCAACCCTCTTTCGTTGCACAAACCGTTTCTTTCAACTGATCTTGAAAGTCATTTGCGGTCTCTTACATAATTACAGTGTCGTCGGCTGATCATAAATTTCTTCATTAACCTCTCTGAGCTTTAAACACTCATTCAAGTTTTTTCTTGATTTCTTTCGCCCGTTACTCAATGAATAGCATGGGCTATAGACTAGAACTTTGTGTCATCTTCTTCCCAACATTTACTGCGCTTCTTGTCTTGTAACTGCAGCGTAGTTTCTTTTCAAATTACAGGTAAACTCTCACTTCCTGTGTTTTCAATTTGATAACTTAGTACTTCAAAGAGGATACTTAGTGAATATTGTCGAAATGATTGTATAAATCTGCAAAAGTCCCTTGTTCTTACATTTCTCCGGCAGCAAAATGATTTTCCTGTTGGTGTGCATCTGTTAGATGCTCCATTTTTCTATAGATAATTTTCTGTAGTATTGTGCAAACTTGAAATAGTAAACTGTTTAGAATGAAATTTACTACATTCTTCTTGAAGTGTGATATGATCTTCATAACTGTAAAAATGTTTCGTCTATTCCATGTGGCTTCTGTTGATATAAACATTCCAGAACTTTGTCGAAATCGTCGTGCATTGTCACTTCTTTCATCTTATCTTCTTATAGCATATCTTCTCTTTCCTTCACATTATCTTCACATTTCTTGCTGTACTAGCATATTCTTCTTCCACATTACAGCAGTGCGTTCTTTGCTTAATACTGACTAGATTTTGTGAGGCCGAAATATTTATGCAGCTTCTTCTCATTTCTTTAAAACTCCTACAAGCAATTTCAGTCTTTCCCAAATTATCCAAGTTTTTACAGTTTTCGCTTTCTCCGCTAGCCAATCCACGTTTTGCAATTTTTAATTCCTCTCGGTATTATGTTTTAGACGTCGGTATACTCCTTCGCCTCAGTCATTTGCTATATTTTTGTATTTTCTTTCATCACTTAAATTTCTTACATTACGGTAATCTTTTAATGCTTCCACAGAATTTCGATGACACTATAAAACGTTCGTGACATTGAGTATGAATCGTTGCAACTATGGTAGCTTTGCAAAAGACACTTTTACAAATGACCTTTCATCCCGCACTGCATTGCTCTGGTTGTATATAGAGGCCACCAGACATTTATATTGTTGTACCTGACATCAGAAATGGACAGCGGGGATTGGACTACCTAGCGATAGCAAGTTTTGTATTTGGGGCAGATTGCAATTTTACGAATTTCTGGTTCATTTATAGTCACTCGCCCTCCACAGCAATACAATATTTATTTGTTGCGATGGATTCTAGTATTTTTCATTCTGTCTTTATATTTACAGTTATAGAGGACGAATAAGTAACGATATATATATATATATATTACCGTAGCGTATCAATAGTCGCTTCACTCATGCCCCATTTGAGACTGGAAAAAGGAAAGGTGTACGTGAAAATGGGACGTGAATTACACTCAGCTCCACACCGTGACGTGCCTTATGGAGCATAGATTTGGAGGTAGTTGTTGCTATAGGAGTCGGGACTGGAAAACAAGACCGCCTATTTAAAAGACACTGAATCATACGCGAGGTCAGGGAAACTTGGCTGTAGGTTGCAAATTATTGTATCATTGATCTAGCAATAAAGGACGGAGGCTCGTAACTAAACCATGGGAATACAATATTCTTAAATTAATTAAATTTTGCCGGTAATTAAGTCGATGTCATGTACTCTTGGTAGATTTGTGAGATGAATTTCTAGATAGAACATGCGAGTCACTGAGCTGAAAGGAACATTCGCCGCACAGTTATCTGATCAACGTAGAAGGATCATTAATGAGGTTCTGATCATGATAACAAGACAGTTTCGTGGTAAAGTGTCTCAGTGAGTGGAAGTAAGTGAGGCCGTTACTGATTATGCCCGTTGAGTGGAGAAATTAAGTACTCTCAGTTGTCATTGACTTGAGAGTAGCGAGCTATGTGGTAGCACCGAAATTCATTCTCAACCGTCCTACTGAATTATATTTGTCGTTAACAGCATAGGACAAGACTGTTCGTGTATGTGCGATACTATGAGGTCGGATTGGCATGGAATATCCAAAGTATAACTCTTAAAGGCCTTTTTGCCTAACAGGAAAATTTCTTCCAAATGGGCGACTCACGAGGAAAACTGCCGAAAATGTCGTGAAACATCACGCTGAATATTCGAGACACGGTTTTCATGACGGAAAATAACTATATTCTTTAGACGCTTATTCATCAGCCCCTTAACGGAAGCTGTTGTCGAAATTAGATCTTAACGTCAATGCTTGGAATACCATATTCTAACCATGAAGGCAACTGCATGAAAACGTAACACGTGGCAAAAGATCACTCTGTTACATCGATTCTACAATCGCAGACAGAGCTTTGATTCAAATGCAGACTTAGGTGTAGGTGAATATAACATTATACTGCACAAACTCTCATGAAAGTAAATACCTTCATTACTTAATCAAAAGGAAGCAACATCAAACCATCTGCAACAGACTCGCAGACAGTATTTACGGATTATCGAGGTGTCCAGAAAATGCATGGCTAAACACAGTAACGACAATTAGTATTCTGAGAAACACATTTTCGCCGTTGGAATGTTCGTCGTGACCTTCCCCGATTAGCCAGCCGGCCTTGGCTCACTGTGCATCGGTACAAGTCCAAATAAACACTATTTTGACACTGTGGTATATTGTCAGAGAACAAAGTGCCTACGCCATCGTTACCTTTGGTTTACATTAGGCTTAGTTTAGTTTTTACGCAGTTTGCAACATGCCGAAGGTCAAAGAGTACTCGGATGCAGCAGTGCTAAAAAATGTGGTGATCGATGCCTACAGTGAGGTGAGTCTCAGGCAGATGTTACTCGGGATTTTGGTTTGTCCACACAAATTTTGAGTGTTTGTAATAAAAGAAAACGATTACCAGGGACCAAAGATAATAAACAAAATACAGGTACGTTCAGTAATGACCCGTCAGGGTAGCCGAGAGCACTAACACACTGCTTCCTGGACTCGGGTAGGCGCCCTGGCCCCGGATCGAATCCGCCCAGCATATTAACAACGAGGGCCAGTGTCCCAGCCAGCCTGGATGTGGTTTTTGGCGGTTTTCCACGTCCCGCTAGGTGAATACCGGGCTGGTCCAACGTTCCACCTCTGTGGCACGGCTCGCAGACATCTGAACACATTCTTACTATTCCATGGGTTACACTAGACGCAGACAGTTGGGGTACACTAGTTCCGTCTTGAGGGGTATGGGGTGGCGGCAGGAAGGGCATCTGGCCACCCCTTAAAATTAACATGCCAAATCCAATTAACCATGATTGACCCTGCGTAACTGCGGCACAAGGCACAAGCCTTGCTAGGTAGATACGTAGGTTCAGCGATGTCACACTGCAAACGAAAAATCTCACAAGGAGGCTGTCAAACGGCGACCCAAAGGAGACTCCTGTTGATATCAACATACAGCTGTGTGAATTCACATCTAAATATCGAAGAGTACCGTAAGACGTGTAAGTAGGTTGTTTAGGTTCTTATATTGGTAACGCCGCCGCCACGTAGCGCTCTGTATGAAAATCACTGGCTGTGTGCAGTCTGTGGCTGGGTGGCATTGTTGGAATTTGCTATTGTAGTGATGGGCAGTTGGCTGTTAACTGCGCATAGCGTTGCGCAGTTTGAGGTGAGCCGCCAGCAGTGGTGGATGTGGGGAGTGAGATGGCGGAGTTTTGAGAGCGGATGATCTGGAGAGAGACAGTAAATTTGTAAGACTGGATGTCATGAACTTATATATATATATATATATATATATATATATATATATATATATATAATGACGTTTGAACACTATTAAGGTAAATGCATTGTTTGTTCTCTGTCAAAATCTTTCATTTGCTAACTATACCTATCAGTAGTTAGTGCCTTCAATAGTTAGAATCTTTTATTTAGCTGGCAGTATTGGCACTCGCTGTATTGCAGTAGTTCGAGTAACGACGATTTTTGTGAGGTAAGAATTCATGAAAGGTATAGGTTATTGTTAGTCAGGGCCATTCTTTTGTAGGGATTACTGAAAGTCAGATTGCGTTGCGCTAAAAATATTGTGTGTCACTTTAGTGAATGTCTGAGTACGTTCAGTTTTGCTCAGCTGATTGAAAATCAAATAATGTAAGAGGTTTATCAGAACAATCATTCATAAATTTCTCTAAGGGGACGTTACAGACGGACCCAAGTAGAATTTAATCTTCATACCTGGTGTCCAAGCAAAAAGCCATTAGTATCAGTAAAGAATAGGAAAGCCCGGCCTCAGCCTGCTAAACTGCGTAAGGAATTGGTACCTCAACAGTGGTTGAGTGTGCTCTGGAGCGATGGAATTAAGTTTAATTTGTTTTCTTCAGATGGGGTTCGATATTTTCGGAGAACACTCAGTACAAGAAAGGATGTACGGTACCGAGTACCCATTGTTGAGCATGGTAATGGGAACGTTGTTGTGTGCGAATGCTTCTCCCGTTCAGGTGTCGGCCATCTGCTGTCTGTTAAAGACATTATGGTTCGTTTCAGGTATTGTGAAATCTTAAAAACACACATGTTGCCCATACCAAAGATAAATTGGAAAGAAACTGCGATTTTAAGCACGACAATGATCCTAAGCACATCTCTGGTCGTTTCACAGTCCTTTTGGGAAGGATGAGAGGAAGGATGCTTAAGAGGCCTAGCAAAAGCCCAGATCTCAGTCCGACTGAACATCTGCAGAAGGAAGTCGATGGAAGGCTAAGGCGACGAAAATTCTCCAGCTGCGACCAATTATTGCAATCTTTGGTTAAAGAATGGCAGAAAATCCCCTGCATCGTTTGAGTGACCTCGCTCAATCCATGCTGTCACATTGTACTACTGTAATTAAGGCGAAAGGCTGCGCCGCCAAGTACTAATGACTATATACACTGGCTGTAGTTTTACAAGTCCTTTAAGCTGTAATATGACTTTTGTCAAACTATAGTTCTTTTAAACCATCTGTGATATTGCCAGTTATGGAGGCACAGTGTTCGTTGTTTTGTGATATTAGTGCAATTAGAGCTGTCAATTATGTGCATAATAATTGTAAAGATTTTCCTTGGAATAAATTGTTTTCTTGTGAAAATATATTTGCCAAAATATTTATTGTCGCCACTGCATTTTATGAACGTTCATTGCTGCGAGTGTTTACGAAGTGATTTTCTTCATATACAGAATTATGCTGTAACCACTCTGGAGTACGAAAACTAACAAAGATGTACGGTTTGTCAACATGTTTTAGTTTGATACCCAGAGGGGTGCAAATGTATGAATAAGTTTGAGAACACTTAAAGAAATAGTATCATGAGCAAATAAAATTTTAATTAATGTGTATAAAGCCTCAAAGAACGATGTTACATTTGTTCCAAGGTGAGACAGTGACACAAATGAGAAAATATTGCTAATTAGGCATGGAAGTATTTATGGATTATTTTTATTTTAATTTAGTTTGTGTCAGTTTATCGTTAGTAATTTACATCATGGTGTCAGTAACGATTATAATGGCTTATGTGTAAAAGAAAGAAGCAGCGAGGGAATGGATGCCTTTCGTGAGAGGCAGTTGGTGGTCTGCACCCAGGTAAGGGCAACATAACAGATGTATTCAGTTTCCTCAGGACTCGCTAGTGAAAGTGGCCTAGTTTTCGTAGGAATATCTATTAAGGAAGATGATAGAATATGGGGTCAGCCACTGCAGTATGCTGGTTTCTTGATTGTGACAAGTCTTTAAATAGGATTGTGAAAGATCACAATGACCCGGATTGTGAAAGATAACACAGGCCTACTTTTCTCAACTTTCTGTCTCATGTATTTCATGTAGAAGCTACGTACCACAACAGACTCTGTGGTAGGTGGTGTGTTGGTGGAACTCTCGTACTAAGATCTCACGCACGCAGTGTAGTACTAAAAGTCTTTAATATGCGGGGTGTTTCGGATATAAGTACAGCTTTTGCGATGGTTGGTACCTTAATACGTATCCACTTCCATGTGTTAGCTGCTTTTTCTCTGCGTCCAACAGTTTTCCTCTCAAATACGTCACATACTGTACTACCTGATTTTGTCTGCATGGTCGTAACTGCACCACTAAGTGGGTTATGCCTGTCAGTATAGACTTACCATTTTCCAACCACACTTCTTTACGTGACCTGCTTCTCAGTAGAAAATAAGCATTAATAGCTTGTTTCTTGCCATATGTGTTTTGGAGTACTAGCCAAGCTAGAAACATGCTACTCATAGTAGCTATAATCATTACTCTGCAAATGAAACCACACACATGTAATGTTGTATAGTATACCGTCTTCAGTGACCGATAGAAGTATCTGCACGCATACCAATAACACCCTGAGAGCCAGATGACCAGTAATCTAGACAGGTGAATTACCACCTTAGTTTCCAAAGTCACAAGATGAATCGCCAGTCTGAAGTCCAGATGTACCAAGAAAATATGATGCTGCCAGCAAACTATGTTTCCTTGTTCCGTTGTTCCTTCTCATGCTCGAAATTCTCTGTGTCTCTCGTATCACGCCTATATTGCGTCACTAAATTAAGGGAAACATTCTCTGCGTGAGCATTTTTAATCGGCATAGTAAATTTTCTCAATGGATAAGCCAACAGTTAATTTCGGTTTAATGCAGTGTTGTGGAACAAGCCGTGCGTCATCTGCCTCAAAAAACGGCTGACAACACAAGGTAGATAATTAACCCTGTTTCAGTAACTGCCAAGTTTCTGAAGGAGAAATGAGCATACAGGAAAGACAAAGGCGGAGTTCTTTGTGAAACGCACAATGGGAAAAGGGCTTAGTTCATTAAGAAACGAAGAGGATTTAATAGTGTTTTCGGCCGATAAGGAGTATACAATGGTTATTCTTAATGCAGCGGCTTATCTTGAGAAATGTTCCGCTATGTCGTGGAACAATACGTGCCGACCTTTGAGACGTTGTAGAGAAGAAACACTGACTAAAGTAAAAGGAGAGTTACTAAAGAAATCAGGCCTCTCTTATGATCTTGCGCAGTATTTGCGACCACAGGGTCTGGCTTCATTAAAAGAGAATGGTCTTCATATTAAAAAAAGGTGTACCATTAAGACATATCGTTATCACAATTGGCTCCCCAATATAAAGACTGTACAAATATTTGAAGGGACGAATGACATACTGTGTTGGACCTTATGAACCACACATTGAGAACTCTTTAACGTCTATTGATAATAACAAACAAATGAGGACAGAGATGTGGTATACCTACGTACCACCAACTGAAGATAGGCTGAGTTTATTTCCAACCGCCTCGCTCCAGAAATTGTCAGATTATGCTAATACATGATGACAACTACTTAATTGTATATAGCGCAAATATTTTGAAATGATCATCGGAATGGCAATGAATTCGTCTATGTTACAGCCTATCGCCTGTTGTTTCATGAATAAGAATGTACATCAAACACAGTTCCTCGTCGCTAGCCCAGTTGATAATAAACTTTTGATTCTCCCTAACAGCAAAAAAAGAGTTCAACTACTCACTGATCACGTAAATCACATACATCCAACTAGATGTATTGTAAACTGCCTCACAAAGACTAGTACTTCAAAGGGCACAATTTTCATTATCCTGCTGAAGTGGGAGTGTGTTCAGCACACTGACAGTTAAGGCTAGAGAATAAGATTGACCCAATAATAAATTACTCAACCCTTACGTTGAGGCAAAATGGCTATCTAGCACTTGGAATGAAACCAGCAGTCTCTGGAAAACATATACTCAAATCCAGTCAGTCAACGCAGCAAAGACAGCTAATAATGTTCCTTCCTTTCTGTGAAGCTATTTACTAAAATAGGCGAATCGTAAACAGACAAAGGACTAAGGACGCCTTTTGGCTGGGCAAGATACCCTCAGAGATAAATGCCCCGTGAAAGATAGTGCTGACCTCAGAGCCATAGGTGTGAATACAGCAGTAACTATATACGACAGTCTACTCAAACTGTAGCCCAGGGTAGTACCTAACATTAGCAGCACCTCCTAAAACCATAAATCTAGAGAAATCTGTAGTTGTCGAGCACAGCCTTATAGGCTCACATCTCGTGTGAGCAAACACTGATTCTGGCTGACGCTTTATGCTAATGGGACCTAAATAGGTTGAAGAAATTATAATGTGCGTCAAGTACTTTGAGTTACAGACGACGTACTGAGCAATACAGGGAAGCAGGCACTTAATATCGAGGGACTCCATTGGAGTATTTTTCCCTCTGTACTTCGAAAAGGAAGTAAGAACTATAGCCGGCCGCGGTGGTCTAGCGGTTCTAGGCGCTCAGTCCGGAACCGCGCGACTGCTACGGTCGCAGGTTCGAATCCTGCCTCGGGCATGGATGTGTGTGATGTCCTTAGGTTAGTTAGGTTTAAGTAGTTCTAAGTTCTAGGGGACTGATGACCACAGATGTTAAGGCCCATAGTGCTCAGAGCCACTTGAACCACTAAGAACTATAAGTGTGATGTATCATCGTTGGCACCAATGTAACATCTGGTCGTGGTTAGCCCCATTATGTCAGTTCATATGTGCATTATTACGTTATGTCTTGGAGAGTGAGTTTCTGTCCTTGCAAAGACATTGGGTTATATGATCCAAAGCTACTCATTTTAACATAATGTTTTATTTGGTGAACGACGACAGCTGAGCATATACTGAGAACTTTGTGAAATCTGCTTCAGTTGTAAGTGTGAAGAGTAACTTGTTTGGACCATTTAATTGATTAAGAATGTTGGTAAAATTTAATGTACTAACAACATTTGCTTTACCAAACAAGACATAAATTATACTAAACAAGTTATTGATTGAAATGTAAGTAGGCTGTTTAGGTTTTTATGTTGGTAACGACACGTAGTGCTCTGTACGAAAATCGTTGACTGCACTGTTTCCAGTCTGTGGCTGGTTCGACTTATTGTTGGAATATTCTCTAGTGTAGTGTTGGGTAGTTGGATGTGAACAGCGCGTAGCGTTGGGCAGTTGAAGGTGAGACGTCAGCAATCATGGATGTGGGGAAGGAGGTGCCAGAGTTTTGAGAGGATACAATGAGCGGACGATCTGGACGTGTGTCCGTCAGAATAAGGAAATTTGTGACACTGGATGTCGGTAAATACATTGTTTCTTCTCTATCAAAATCTTTTATTTGCTAACAGTGCCTATCAATAGTTAGTGCCTTCAGTAGTTAGAATCTTTTACTTAGCTGGCGGTATTGGCGCTCACTGTATTGCAATAGTTAGAGTAACGAAGATTTTTGTGAGGTAAGTGATTCATGAAAGTTGTTGGTTACTGCTAGTCAGGGCCATCCTTTTGTAGGGATTATTGAAAGTCAGAATTGCATTGCACTAAAAATATTGTGTGTCAGTTTAGTGATGATCACAGTAAGTAAAGAGAGAACTGTCTGAGTACGTTCAGCTTTGCTCAGCTGTTTGAAAATCAAATAACGTAAGAGTCTTTCCAGCATTGTCAGTCTTAATATTAAAAGGGGAAGTTTCAGAATTCTCAAAACAACTAACAGAAGATTAAACACCCCACTGCGTGAAGCCTGGTTGGCTAAGACCAACTAGGTGATCAGTGAGTCAAGTACTCTGACACTAAAATGTGGATAGCGCAAGCTGTGTTGATCTCACGCTGAGCAGAATTTGATTGATCAAATCGACCGAAGTTTCTCTACATATGTGCAGCTGAGAGCAAGTGGCGATTAAGATCTGTACGCCCTGACAATTCTGGAGCGGCAGTACGTTAACCTGTTTACTTCGTGCAGCGACGTGACTACCAGATGGCGAGATGTGTGCGGCGGAGACCTGGAGCCGGCACCTGTGAATCGATCGCTGCCACGAGAGAAATGCAAAACTCTCACGGTCTAGCGATCAGGCAGACGGATCGCCATTTACTCTCCACCAGAGCCCTGCAGCACACCCGTTCGCTGGTCGTACCAAGGACCGATTTGCCTCACGACAGTGTGGACAAGGATACCAAACGTCAAGACTGGTAAACAAAAAATCAAATAAGCGTGCCCTCGGCAAACGAGTAGTCCGAGACGTTTTGAAGTCACGCTGTCGGTACAGTAACAACTTAACCACAGGCTCCAAAGTCTAACTAACTGCCAGTGAAGTCAGTCTTAGTACAGGACTGAAGTACCAACCATACATGCCAGAGCTTCGACCAGAAGAGATTACCAGCCCCAAGTCCTGCGCCCAAGAGCTTCCCACCGTCCAGAAGAAATTCCGTTTTCCCGCAAAGTGCGCAACTACATCGCCTTTACACCGCCTTGAGCCAATCACAAGTTTCTAGAGGCGCTATATATCCCGTCCCACACGACAGCACCAACTCAGGTCCAATCAGGGCAAGAGTTAAGAAACCTGCGCCTCTGAAAAAAGGAAACTCCCAATTACTGGCCTTAAGTTTTCGCAGAAGGGAAAAAGATCACTTTCTCCAAAGTCATGTCTCTTCCCACAGCAAAAACGAACACATACAGTCTCAAAGATATTTATCTAAATCGCCTGTACCTTGGAGCTTGTTAGTCCTAGTTATGAGGAGTGTTACGATTTCTGCACCACTTGTTAGCATCAGACACAGTGGCTGCGCCAAAGACTGAGACGGCGTGAAGTTTTACAATTATTTATTGAACTTTCTTTACAGTTTCTCCCTCGTCGTCGCTGCCCAACCCTGCGGATCCCTCCACCTGGCTGCTGCTGTGTAGATTCTCCGACAATGCGAGCAACGCGCGCCGCTGATCGCACTCGGGAGCCTCAGGCCACCAGTGCTCCACTGAAGCCAGGATGCCCTGCGGTTGAGATGAACTCATCGCCGTTCGGCCCACGGAGCTGTGTCGCCGTGAGGTCAGCTACCGACGCCTGCTGCACCGGCGGCTGGGAAGCCGTCAGTCGCGATGTCCGCGAGGTCCCGTTATGGACGGAACACGCGCCGTGGGGCCAGGTTGCCGTGAAGTCCGGGCGTCAGTCCCCAGCGGCGCTTATGACCACGACCGCGCTGCGGCCGGTCCTGCTGGAAGTTCTCGCTGTAGTTAGTCAGCCATGGTGCCGACCGAACTCGGGTCGACCTCCAGAGCTGAAGTTGACATCTGGCGGCGAACGGATGACTCCTGCGAGCTGGAACAGACTTCCGGAATCGTCACCTACGAAGATTGAACATTCGGACATTATATCCGGCAGGAGGATGTTTTTTAACCTCGGTGGTAGCTTTTTGTTATTACTCCCGCAGTATATTGCAGTGTAACTTAGCATGCTGGCCTCACTTCCCCTTACTCAGTATTCTCCAGGCTTCACTCGGCGCTCGGTCTGTGTGCATCGTTGCATCAGCCTGTTGGTAGGCTGCTGCTGTCAGCAAGGCTATCTGTATCTGCCTACTTCGCAACGCCTCGGTCGCTGGCGTGCCTCTGTTTTGCCCTTCTCCACTGTGTGAAGCAACGCTTACTACACGTGACCGCAACAGGTGTAATAAAGATTCCATCTCCAAACGTTTCTCAGATGCGAGAGTTTTCTTATACAACAGGGGCAACCAAGGGATGTGGCTCACTGGCCTTCTTGCAACATGGGATAGCATGAAACGATGTGAATTTTTATTGTATGTGGCTCTGTCCACAATGCCCAGTTTGTGACTCCACTCTGTAGACGTGTCCCTTTAGACTGTCACTCATGCCCAGGCATCTGCTGGAGCTGCGGCAGGTATCGTGGCATTATTCTGCTGGAGCTCTGTCCTGACAAGGGGCTGCCCTGTCTGCCCTGTGTGGCTGTGGGCCTGTACAGCAAGATTTACTAAGGAATGGGCTCACTGCCAATTACTTTCAACTCCCAGCAAGCCGTTTCTACGAGCTAGGAATCATGAAATTACCTCATACCTTTAGCGACCTACCAGGCTTCATCAGTGTCTGCCCAGGCCTTTAACTTTCTGGAGGCTCTCTCAAGGTGTGTCATATTGTAATAAAATCTTCACTAATTTTCTGTACGCAAAAAATAGAGTAGCTTGTCCTCTCTCAAGTGATGTTTTCATTAGCATGACTGGTTTTGGACATACTTATTCCATCATCAGGTGATACACATTGCAACAAGAAGGGGGGTGGTATAGAGCACTGTTAACATTACAAGACAAAGCAGTTAAAGCCTTGAGTAACAGCTACTCATGTGGTGAGTTAAATAATAGGTGTGGGACAGGATGGCCAGTTACCCACAATAGATATAACTCTGGCATATGTGACATCATGATCCTACATAGAATATTTAAATTGTGGTTTGGTTAACCAATGAAATCTGGTGGCCAATGCTAGTGCCCTGTCCTGCTCCAGTTGAAGTATAAATTATTTGTTGTCTAACTTAAATGTAAATATTTATATCACAATGTGTTTCAAGTATCGAGATCAATTTAGACGTTTCACGTTGTTATAACTGTGGTATGGCCCATTCTGTTTATCTGCACATGCATGGTTGTACTTAACTCAATGTTCCAAAAGATTGCTTCATTCAGCCTTTAAGTAGTATTGAATACCAAGCCTCTGATATCACGTGGAGCGTTATACACGAAAGCGCCAAAGAAACTGGTATAATCATGCGTATTCAAATACAGAGATACGTGAGGAGAAGAATATGGTGTTGGAGTCTGCAACGCCTATATAAGACAACAACGCCTATATAAGGCAACACGTGACTGGCGCGGTTGTTAGATAGGTTATCAAAATTTAAATGAGTTTGAACATGTCTAACAGTCAACACACGAGCGTAGGGACACTATATTTTTGAGGTAACGATGAAGTGGGGATTTTCCTATACGACCGTTTCATGACAGTATCGTATCAGGAACCCGGCAAAACATAAAAATCTCCGACATCGCTGAGGCCGGAGAAAGATCGTGCAAGAACGGGACCAACAGAGATTGAAATTGCAGCGGATTTCAATGCTGGGCCGTCGACAAATGTCAGCGTGCGAACCATTCAACGAAACATCATCGATATGGGGATTCTAGAGACGAAGGTACACTCGTGTACCCTTGACAAGTGCACGACACAAAGATTTATGCCTCGCAAGGGACCGTCAACTCTGACACTGGACAGTTGATGACTGCAAACATATTGTCTTGTCAGACGAGTCTCGTTTCAAATTGCCTCAAGCGGATGGACGTGTACAGGTATGGAGACAACCCATGAATCCATGGACCCTGCACGTCATTAGGGGACTGTTCAAGCCTGTTGGGGCTCCATAATGGTGTGGGACGTGTGCAGTTGGAGTGATATTGGACCCCTAATACTTCTAGATGCGACTGTGACGGGTGGCACCTACGTAAGAATCCTGTCTTATCACCTGCATTCATTCATGTCCATCGTGCATTCCCACGGACTTTAGAAATTCCAGCAGGACAGTGTGACACCCAACACGTACAGAATTGCTGCAGAGCGACTCCTGCAACACTTTTCTGAGTTTAAACACTTCCGATGGTTACCAGACTCCCGAGACATGAACATTATTGAACATATCTGGGATGCCTCGCACCGTACTGTTCAGAAGATATACTACCCTCCTGTTCTCTTAAGGATTTATGGACAGTCTTGCAGGATTCATGGTGTCAATACCCTCCAGAACTACTTGAGACATTAGTCAAGTCCATGCCACGTCGCGTTGCGGCACTTCTGCGTGCTCGCCGGGACCCTACAGGATATTAGGCAGGTGTACCAGTTTCTTTGGCTCTTCAGTTTACGTTCTTTGTGTTCCACCTGTACTATGCTGGTGCTAAAGTTGGGTGGACCGACTAAGTGTATCACAAAGCCACTGTCTGTGGTGCGATTTGAAAGCATATTTAACAGCCTGTAAGGAGATTAGGGTGTGAGTCCCTTTGTCGTAAGAACTTCCCATTCTGACACGGACCGCTGCCATTGTAATTTGCTGTAAGCGTCTAGTGCCTAGAATAAGCAGCTTAGTTACAGGAGAAGAAATGGCTTTCGTTTTTATGGACTAGGTCTGCACAATATTATCGCGGTGGTGTAACCAGAATGAAGGAGATTAAGAAACAATATCTGCTGCAAACTTTTCAAGAGAGCTCTCCTCGCCTTCACCCCCCTCCCCCCACACTCCTTCGCCGCCCCACCCTTAAGAGGTCCGCCATAGCCCGCAGTGCAATATCGGGGCAGTATTCTCCTGCGCTGTGTCAGCGGTGCCGCCGAACAGCGTTTCCAACTTCAGCGCAGCTTTCACGTGCCATTAGCCTTATTCTTCTCCAGCGTGCCTCTCCAATATACGAACTGACGTCACACTGAAAAGAAAAATAACTCTCACAAAGGAGGACTAATTTCGGTGTACAAAGGAGAGAAAGACATAGCTGCTGACGATCGGAAAATTTCGATTGCAGAAGGGCAGGAAGAATTCTAAAGTTCCACAGTTAAGACTGGAGTGCGGACGCTTGAGCCGCGTGTTTCGTTTTGTCACCATATCATCATTCATATACTTTCCGAATTAATATAATTATGAGTACTTTAGATTGTCACGCGTTTTATAATACACCAATATCCACTGTGTCCAGATACTAAATAGGAATCTATATGCATATTTTGAACACACACTGACTCAGTTCCCCATCGCTGCTTGTCGGAAGATGATCACAAGAACAAAAAGAGAAATACTTCTCTCGCGTTCTGCACCATTTTTGGTTTAAGATTTAACAGCCGGTTACGGGCTTCTTCGGTTGCAGCTCGAGGTAAATCTTCGTGCGACGGACAAAGGTTATTAAGTTAAAAAATTATTATTAAAAATTGTGTTCTTAAGAAACTGTTACTTTTACTGTTTGCAGTTTTAATTGCCCTGCTCTTCTCTATAGAAAAAAATGTAAGTTAATTTCACACAGATCAACAGCAAATTAATATTTTATTTAAAATACCGTAGTGTTCTCTGTCATACGCTAATTTATATCTCGCGATATCATCACCCCATCTTCCTTCGTTATCACACTGTACATCTGATGCAGAGTTCTATATTCGCAGAGACTCTGCAATGACTGTACCAATCATTTCTAGTCTGAGAACTCTCTCGTAATCGTACAGCATATTTGCCGCAACTCTTCATGATATGACCTATGAGTACATACACTGAAGAGCGAAAAAAACTGGTACAACCGCCTAATATCGTGTAGGGCCCCCGCGAGCACGCAGAACTGCAGCAGCACGACGTGTCATGGACTCGGCTAATGTCTGAAGTAGTGCTGGAAGGTGATGACACCATGAATCTTACAGGGCTGTCCATTCATCCGTAAGAGTACGAGGAATCGGAGATCTCTTCTGAATAGCATGTTGCAAGGCATCCCAAATATCCACAATAGTCTGGGGAGTTTGGTGGCCACTGGAAGTGTTTAAACTCAGTAGAGTATTCCTGGAGCCACTCTGTAGCAATTCTGGACGTGTGGGGTATTGGAATGCACAATGGACATGAATGGACGCAGATGATCAGACAGGATGCTTTACTTAGGTATCCCCCATCAGAGTCGTATCTACACGTATCAGGGTCCCATATCACTCCAACTGCACACGCCCCGCACCATTACAGAGCCTCCACCCGATTCAACAGTCCCCTAATGACGTGCAGGGTCCATGGATGCATGAGATTGTTTCCATACCCGTACACGTCCATCTAGATACAATTTTAAATGATACTCGTCCGACCAGGCTACATGTTTACAGTGATGAACAGGGCAATGTCAGTGTTGACGGGCCCAGGCGAGACGTAAAGCTTTATGTCGTGCAGTCATCAAGGGTATATGAGTGGGCCTTCGGTTCCAGAAGTCCATATCGATGATGTTTCGTTGAACGGTTCACACGTTGACAATTGTTTATGGTCCATCATTGAAATCTGCAGCAACTTGCCGAATGGTTGCACTTTTGTCACGTCTCTTCAGTTGTCGTTGGTCCTTTTCTAGCTGGATCTTCTTCTGGCCGCAGCGATGTCGGAGATTATTGATATTCACGGTACATTCGTGAAATGGTCGTGCGTGAAAATTCCCACTTCATCGCTACCTCGGTGAAGCTATATCCCACCGCTCGTGCGCCGACTATAGCACCACGTTCAGACCCTCTTAAATCTTCATAACCTGCCATTGTAGCAGCTGTAACGGATGTAACAACTGCGCCGCATACTTGTTGTCTTAGAAAGCCGTTGCCAACAGCAGCATCGTGTTCTGCCTGTTTACAGTTCTCCGTATTTGAATACGCATGCTTATACCAGTTTCTTTGGCGCTTTAGTGTATAATTTTCCACATAACTGGCAGGTGATCCTGTATATTGACAGAATCCTCGCAGCTGAACCGCATCTGGGCTATGTTAATGTTGTCCAATTCCGAAGTTGCGACAGCTTTGTGGGGGATCTGGATTTAATTCTCGGTTCTGACAGGGATTGTTCCTCAGTGGGATTACTGGAACGATCTGCACTCGGCCTCGTTGTGGCAGTTGGGCCAGTTGCTTAAGTGAGAAGTAGCAGCACCAGGTCTGCCAATCCGACAACGGCCGGGAGAATGGTGTGCTGTCACTACCCCTCCATGCCCCAACACGGTGACGCCATTGGTTCAGGATGGCACGGCGGTCGATCGTGCCCGATTGACCCGTCTGTGCCCAAATCGTCTGTGCTCTCCTTTTACCTTCCTCTCAAATTGCTCTCAGTATAAAATGACATTTGCTTCCATTTTAGAAGAGCTTCTCAAATGTTTCGAGCATACGATACTTTCCATCATAATTAGTCACTAGTAACTGGTTTGTGTTAGCCATCAGAAAACGGGGGGGTCTCTCTTTGTATTACCTTGTCGTGTGGATTGTTACTAAATGTATCGCATATAACACCTGCGACTTAAGCGATGTATCTGATATTCTGGAAATATGATTAAGGGCTTATATGGTTAATCATACACATATGCGGGGACCTACGGCATTGAAAGCTGCACATTTATGACATTGTAAGTAGTTATGATTATTGAACTATGCACTTAGTTGCAATACTGCTGCATATTTGTTAAGTTGTAAGCAGTCATGATCATTCAACTGTGCACTTACAACACTGTTAAATTCCAGGTTTTCTGTGATAGAGAGTTATAGGTCACAAGCTGACAATCAGATTTCCTTTGACTGGCTAATGTTGTTTCAGATATTTCTTTCTACGTATCATTGACAGCAGGTAAATTTCAGTGCGTAAACGTCTTATTTCGTCTGTAGTTACATCATTACTCATCAGTAACCGCTGTAAACAGTGAAACATCCCCTTAGAAAAATTAAGATCGGCAGTGCTGGAATAACTCTTACGTTATTTGATTTTCAAACAGATGAGCAAAACTCAATGTACTCAAACGGTTTTCTCTTTACTTATTCTGATCATCACTAAACTGACACACAATATTTTCAGCGCAACGCAATCTGACTTTCAATAATCCCTACAAAAGAATGGTCCTGACTACCAATAACCTATACCTTTCATGAATCACTTGCCTCCCAAAAATCTTCGTTGCTCGAACTACTGCAATACATCGAGCGCCAATACAGCTAACTAAATAAAAGATTCTAACTACTGATGTCACTAACAACTTTTACGCATAGTTGGAAAATGAAAAATTTTGATAGAGATCAAACAATGTGTTTACCTTAATAATGTTCAAAAGTCATCACATATCTATCCATTCATGACAATCATCTTCACGAAATTTTCTTTTTCTCGCGGACACACGTCCAGATCGTCCGCTTGTAGTAACCTCTCAATACTCTGGCATCTCTCTCCCCACTTCCACCACTGCTGGCGGCTCACCTCCAACTACCCAACGCCACATGCTGTTCACATCCAACTGCCCTACACTACACTAGTGAATATTCCAACTATGAGTCCAACCAGCCACAGACTGCACACAGCGCAATCAGCGATTTTCATACAGAGCACTACGATTTTCATACAGCCTACTTACATAGCCCCCATGCAAATTGTCTTTGGCAGTGGACAAAAGCGATTCGATAAATTTTTCATAATTACATTAACAAAAATATCAAATGCAGACACTTATTGATACAATGTTGGCCAAAAGCAAAAATTGTCCTCCCAGTCCATAAAGACAGTCCTGATGATTCTTCACAGTAGTACAAAGTATGAGCAGTAAAATGCACATGGAAGTAGTGAATTTCCATGCAGTCTTGAAGAAGTAGTGTCGTCCTTCCAACGGCAAGACAGTGCTAACTCTTGACATGCAGACAGGTAAGGGACCACAACAGAGCAAACCCACAGCAGTGTCAGTCGAGGATTTGATGAATATTGGTAGGTAGGTCACCACAGAGCATACCCACTGTAGTCCTGGTAGAGATTATGCTATGGGTGGGCCACCAAAGATGCAGATCCACTGTAGTCCTTGTAGAGATAATGGTGTAGGAGCGCCACCACATGTGCAGGCCCACGGTAGTCTTCGTATAGATGTCCAGCAGCCATCTGTTGCCACTGTGTGGGGGCACAATCACCATCGAAGAGTCATGCTGGTAATATAGAAAGTCCTTAAACCACCAACTGTGCACTCAAAAACTTTTTGGAATTTCCTTAGAACCAGCAGTGCTGTTAACCAGTCCCTTGCTGAATTATCAACACACGTGCGTGCACTAACAGTCCTTTTTTTTTCAAATTCTCATAAATTGTGCATATACGAAGGTGAGTCAAATGAAAATCTTAAATATTTTTTTAAATATTATTTATTGTGCATAAGTGGTGCAAAGCTGTACCACATTTCAAAATAATCTCCCCCGCGCTTAATGCAAGTCCTCCAGCGCTTACAAAGTGCATGAATTCCTTTAGAAAAAAATTCTTTTGGTACACCGCGTTGTGTACCTCTTCATCAGAACGAAACTTCTTTCCTCCCACTGCGTCTGAGTGGTCCAAAGATATGGAAATCACTTGGGGCAAGGTCTGGTGAGTATGGTGGATGAGGAAGACACTCAAAATGCAGGTCTGTGATTGTTGCAACTCTTGTACTGGTACTGTGGGGCCTTGCTTTGTCATGTTGCAAAAGGACACCTACTGACAGCAATTCACGTCGCTTTGATTTGATTGCCGGCCGCAAATGATTTTTTAGGAGATCTGTGTATGATGCGCTGGTGACAGTGGTTCCTCTAGGCATGTCACGTTCCAAAACGACGCCATTTTGGTTCTAAGAGAGAATCAGCGTAATCTTCTCTGCTGATGGTTCTCTTCGAAACTTCTTTGGTTTTGGTGATGAGGAATGGCGTCATTCCTTGCTCGCTCTCTTCGTTTCCGGTTGGTGGAAGAGAATCCAGGTTTCGTCCCCAGTAACGATTCTTGCAAGGAAGCCATCACCTTCTCGTTCAAAGCGCAGAAGAAGTTCTTCACAGGCATCAACACGTCGTTCTCTCAGTTCAGGAGTCAGCTGACGTGGCACCCATCTTGCAGACACCTTGTGAAACTGGAGCACATCATCCACAATGTGGTGTGTTGACCCATGACTAATCTGTAAACATGCTGCAATGTCATTCAGTGTCACTCGGCGGCTTTCCTTCACTATGGCTTCAACTGCTGCAATGTTCTGTGGAGTCACAACTCGTTGTGCCTGACCTGGACGAGGAGATTCTTCCACTGAAGTGACACCATTTGCAAACTTCCTACACCATTTGTTGACTTGTCGCTGTGAAAAACATGCATCACCGTACGAAACCTTCATTCGTCGATTAATTTTAATAGGTGTCACACCTTCACTACGCAAAAAACGAATAACAGAAGGCGCTTCTTCCCTGGTGCAAGCCGCAGGCAGGACGGCCATATCTATACTGATGCTACCTCGGTATGTGTGCATCTGCACTATTCTGCCACCTACATTCTGCACGCTATTTGTAGCACGCTTACCAACTTACACGATAACGGCGCGAAATTTCGATTTGTTATCACAGATTTAAGGTTTTCATTTGACTCACCCTCGTACTATGACAAACAGAAACGTGTGCAGTGAAATGAAACTTAAATCCAAGAACTGGTGTCTATACAATTTTATGACATGAGAATATAGTTACAAAGGTACAGAAAACGTCATTAAAGAACATAATAATACAAATAACATTTGTAGTAATACGGGCCTTACAAAAGAATAGAAATAAGCATACACATCAGTGATACAGGGATTATGACATAAGTAAATAAATGAGAATATTCAAACATTGACTTGACATATTGTCATTAAAGGAAAAATAACAGAGTAAATAATATCGAAACATTCTTCCGAAGGCCAGCCGGAGTGGCCGTGCGGTTCTAGGCGCTACAGTCTGGAACGGTCGCAGGTTCGAATCCTGCCTCGGGCGTGGATGTGTGTGATGTCCTTAGGTTAGTTAGGTTTAATTAGTTCTAAGTTCTAGGCGACTGATGACCACAGAAGTTAAGTCGCATAGTGCTCAGAGCCATTTGAACCATTCTTCCGAAGCATTTGAGGATAACAGTATTCCTCATGATAGTGAATGTAGTTTAGTATTAGAAAAATTCTACATCATAACTCTTATCAGATGAACACACAAAGACAGGAAGAACACAAATACGCAAGGATACACAAACACATAGCGGAATAACACAAAAGGAAGTGACAGTGTTAATTTTCAGTGGAACATTTGGTTCTACAGTCCAACCCGAAACTTCACTTCATATATCTTTTCTCTTCTTTCAACATTTGTTTCCACAAAAAAAATCCTATCTAAGCATGCTTTCAGTACTTATATGTTCCCATATTTCTTACCTCATTATTTATTTGCCATTATCTTACCTCATCATGTGTTTCCAAGAAAATCCTACCTAAACCTGTTGCCCCTTTACCCTACTTTTTTGTTCATATCCGCTTTTAAAACGATTATTCTTCATTGCACACTACATTTTTGGCCAAACTTTTTTCTTGTACCTTGTCAATGCATTTCTTCCAATTCATCACAACTCATTCTCTTATATAGCCTACCCCGTCTTAAGCTAACTTAAATCTACTGAGCTCAGATATATATATCTAGAGAACAAGGCACTGCAGCATCACAAAACAATTAACACAAACAGCATTGACACAAAAAATTCAGATTGGCAAAGCAAGCAGCAGTATATCTAAATTAGCAAAGCAAATACAATATTACAGCTAATATGAGCCAATGTGCAGCAACAATAAAAATAAATCAGTAGTAAAACTGTCCGCCCCAGTAGCTGAGTGGTCAGCGTGACGGATTGCCGTCCTCTGGGCCCGGGTTCGATTCCCGGCTGGGTCGGAGATTTTCTCCGCTCAGGGACTGGGTGTTGTGTTGTGTTCATCATCATTTCATCCCCATCCGACGTGCAGGTCGCCCAATGTGGCGCCGAATGTAATAAGACCTGCGATATGGCGGCCGGACCTGCCCCGCGAGGGGCCTCCCGGCCAATGACGCCAAACGCTCATCATCATCAGTAGTAAAACTGGCTTAATACAATGTAAAAATCAGTAGAATTATGCCTTGAAAGTGCAATAACTTATACCTAAACATGATAAAGCTCAAGCAGAAAAAATAAGACAATAAAGATAGGAAATGTATAATACCTATGTCACATCTTAAAACTAGAGTGATGCATCACGATAACTTACTCTACCAAACAAGTTATCAAGTAGTTAAAAAATTAATGCATGCAATTCCTGTGAAGCGAAATGCCTATCTGCATTCTCTTTTTCTTTAAAAAAAAAGTAGATCATAAAATTATGATTTACTGTATCAGTAGAAAGAAAACATTTCTATTAGTATATATATTAAATTTTATTTGAACCAATGCTGCAGTGCAGCTAGAAACTAGATATTAAACAAAATAAGGAAATATATACATACAGCAAGGCATGAAACGTCATTCACTAGTCATAAGGCATTTCATAAGGCAGTTAAAAAAATCTCTCAACTAGAAAGACAATAGACATAAAATATTTCTCATCATTTCATTAGGTATTTCAGTAAATATCAGAAATTACTAGCTCTGAAGAGTTATCATATATCTTCAAGTATGAGTATGTTGTATTTGCGATGCTTTCTAGAAAGAAATGTCAATAATGAGGTTAATGGCCTCTTTTGTCTCCACCTGTGCCTCTGAAAGGCCCACACTAACGGCTTTTTTTTTTCAGACGACTATCCAGCAGCTAGTCGCCCACAGCGCATTATGTGAAGGTCACCTACCTTCCTTACCCAAATATTTACAACAAACAAAATCTCATATAAATAGTGTCCGAAATTTCTGTTACCTTAGTGGTCCCCACATTCATGCACACGCTCACCCTTCATAATGATTACTGCCACACCTCGATGTCGCAGTACACATCGTCGTCGCAATAATAACATCTTAACACCTCAGTAAAATCTCAAAAACGTCATAGCTTTCTTCAATAATCTCAAAATGCTCTCTGCTCGTTTGAATAAAGTCATATACCTCAAATGTACTTCAGAAATCGTGATCCATACCAAATACATCATTCAAAGCTCTCATAGTACCACAATGGTTCCAAAAAAAAATGAACAGTTCACAAAGTACAAACAAAATACAATTTTGTAATTGTTAAGTTATCCAACTGTGTAACTCTGTAAACGTGTGTCACTGATGTAGTACAAAAACGTTTGTTTCTCTGTTAAATAATCAGATAGCTGTGTAATTCCGTGTTAGAGAAAGATGTTACCGATGTGTAAAGTTGTATAAGCAAATACCATATTAGCTAGGGCTCCTAGCGTTTGCCACAAACTTAGTACACAAAGTAAAGGTGTACCCCGTGAGGGTCAATTTAATTATACCCTCAGGTCTTACAGATTACAGCAATGGGATGAAATGTGTCACCGATAGCCTTCTTTGTACCTTTGTAATTCAATAATCTTTCTAAAAAAGTTCTAAGTACAAAAATTAAACACTCAAATGCGTTTCCTATAGCGCTAAACTGTACATCCTGCTGTAAGATAATTTCTGTAATCACTTAACGGTAAAAATGTGCCAACTGTCGTAGTTGTCGTCATCCATAAGCCAAGTTCTGAAAAAGTCAATGTACTTACCTCTTCATAAACAAAAGATAAATGCTATGCGTATAGATATCGTAGTTCTTACGGTTATTGCCGTGATCAAGAAAGTACTGTACTGTAATGTATTGTTGTGCTACGAAAAAGGCTGTCTCATTGTAACTATATCACAAAAGTTACTACTAATACATGTTTTACTTTCCAGAATAATACAGAAAAACTGTGCAGATATAAAACGGATACAGCGCAAAAGCAACAATGTAGATTGTGTCACGCATTAGTAGCGTCGTCATGTAATCGTGTAGCTGTCAAACAAATCAAATACTAAGTCATATGTAATCTCACAGGAAGTACTTTAAATCGAGAATGTCTTTTCAAGTAAACCAAAATGTTGCATTAAAGTATCATTAGCAGTATATTTTCTAAGTTTGTAAGCCTTATAGTCGTTACGTAATAATGCAAGTAAGAAGCAAGAATGTACACACAATAACACTGAATCGTCTGTTCCCTATAAAAATGCATTCGTAATTACTGTCTGGATAAGTTCCCTAGGCTCTTGCCTCGATATTTAACTTCAAAACACTGTTGCATGTAAACAGTTTCTAAGTGTGACAAAGCATACTAGTAACGTGAAGTGAAAAATATTATGGCAAAGACTAAGTTAAAAAGCAGATTATTTCTCAATAAACGGTTTTACTTGTGAAATGTGGTGTAAACCTTTACTCTTCCTAGTACGCAGAGTTTCAACTTCAACGCAATTATCATGTGGTATACGTCGAATTCTGTTAACGTCCATTATAAATCAGCAAGAATTTGTGAGTCAAGTGTTTCTTCTTACGTGACAATGAATGAGCTTTAATGAGCACTTTCTGACCAATATATAGTTTCTTTGAATTTGCTTTACTGTGTAGTTTTCTCCTTTTGTTTGCAGCAGAATAAATTTTTTTTAATAACCAAATCAATTATGTCTTTGTGTCGAAGTTTACGTGTATTCGGAAAAGGTACAAGTTCTCTGATTATGTTTGGTGGTTCTTCATTCTTCAGTACAAGAACAGGTGGTAAAGCAGTGGTGTCATGAGACACTTCATTGAGCAGTTTTGAAATATGTGTAAATATCTGTCCCAATACCGATACTTTCTGTGACAATTAAGTCTGCAAAGCTTATTGATTTCTTTCATAATCCGTTCAGACGGGTTACACTGTGGTGAATACAACGAAATAAAAACAAGTTTGATTTTATGATTCCGAAGCATGCGTGACCAAACAGCAGATCTGAATTGCGGTCCGTTATCTGAAATAACTTTAGCAACCTGTCAAACTTCACGTAAAAAATTTTGAACAAAGGCGTTGGATACAGACCGTCCAGTGGCTTCATGTAACGAAGTGAAAGAAGCAAATTTGAAGTAAGTTCAACAGCAACTAGAACGTACAAAATTCCATTCGATGTTCTTACAAGGAGTCCCAAGACATCAATATCCCCTTTGAAAAATTAAGAATGGCAATGCTGGAAAAACTCCTACGTTATTTAATTTTCAAACAGGTGAGCAAAACTCAACGTACTCAAACAGATTTCTATTTACTTATTCTGATCATCACTAAACTGACACACAGTATTTTTAGCGCAACGCAATCTGACTTTCAATAGTCCCTACAAAAGAATGGCCCAGACTAACAACAACCTATACCTTTCATGAATCACTTACCTCCCAAAAATCTTGGTTACTCGAACCACTCCAATACAGTGAGCGCCAATACTGCCAGCTAAATAAAAGATTCTAACTACTGAAGGCACTAACTACTGACAGGCATACTTAGCAAATGAAAGATTCTGATAGAGAACAAACAATGTATTCACCCTAATAATATTCAAGAGTGATCATATATCTATCAATTCTTGACAACCGTCTTTACAAATCTACTTTTTCTGGCGGACACATGTCCAGATCGCCCGCTTATAGTAACATATCAAAACTCTGGCATATCTCTCTATCCACATCCACCATTGCTGGCGGCTCACCTCCAACTGCACAAATGCTACATGCTCTTCACATCCAACTGCCCAACACTACAATAGCGAATATTCCAACAATGAGTCCAACCAGCCACAGACTGCACACAGCGCAATCAACGATATTCATACACAGCAATACGTGGTGTTACCAACACAAAAACCTGAATAGCCTACTTACAACAGTGCTGAAACCCCTAACTGTCTGATAGGCCAGGAGCTGACAGCGGTAATCTCAGTTCGGTGTTCCGACGTGTTAAGATGCGTGACATTTATATCAATAGCTATGTGATGACTGTGAAAACTGTTTCTGAAGTCTAATGTATGTGTCCTAATGGATTAGTGTGGATTGAGGGAGGGAAATTAGAAAACTCTTTGAAGCACAAAGGCGACCTCTCTCTCAAAATGTCCCGTTTAGAGTACCACCCTTCTCTCAAAGAGTTCCACAGGCTCCACCTTCATGAGATATGGCGGTTAGTCTTTGAGATTTAACCAGGGACGTTGACAGATTCCCTGCTAATTATAAAATTTCAACTTTCCTATCACCTCCTTCCTCCTGAGAGTTACTTTCTGTGAACTTTCTCCCACAACCGATATTGGTGCTAACTTCCTCCTAATTGAGCGGCACTGCATCTGTGTGCTTTTGAAAGCGCCGTGGCGGAAAATTCGAGAGGAAACAATGTGTTTATACGAATACGTTTCGTCATAATGATGTTCACCAATAGTACCAAGCAGAAATATCTATTTTGAAACGCTACAGTTCTGTATACGATAACTATTTTGAAGATATCATATCGCAAACAGATTAAAATAACTGCAAAAATAATTTGGAAAGTTGTCGTCGCTCTCTGAGGGCAACCATATATTCAGCTACGAATTCACCATCTATGACATATGTTAAGGCACCATGCAGAGCGTACAGCGCATGCTGAATCTCGCTGCAGTAGATGTTCTTGCTATCAGTCGCATGTAATACAGAACCTGGGCTTGCAGTGGCTAATATTCTTGTGGTGATTGTATTGTATAAACACTTTTATTTCAATTGTTATATTTACTTATCCTAATAATAATTGCTCTGTTGGACTCACTCTAAAATCAAACCACGCATTTTAACATTACATTCCTGATGGTACATATGTCAGGTCTCTTATTTAGTATGGAATCTAAACAAAGGAAACAAGGAACATTAGCGATTAAGGCATCGTCGACACGGAGCTCATTATGGCGGAAAAAAAGTTCAAAATATGGAAGGATTGGGCAATAGATCGAACACGTCCTATCCCGACATTTTCCTTAATCGGTTTACGGTAATCACTGATCGAAATGTGGGTGGCAGGATGGGGAAGCGAATGTCGCGCCTCCAGAACGTATGTCCAGTATCACTACTGTATCATCTTGGTTGGTGCATGGAAACCGCTACTGAGAAATGAAGGAGATGGAAAGAAAAGAAATTAAAATATGTACAACAATAAAAATGCGGTTTAGATTTTTCTGTAGAGACTACAACACTAGATACGGCTTGTAAGTGGGTGGATTAAGACTTAAGGTCTTGACAACAGTGGTCAAGAGGAAAGAGAGAGAGGAGAGGAAGACGTCGTGCGGAAAGGGTGCAATGTATTTAATGATGAAAGAAGACATAGCAAGATCAAGATCAAAGAATAAATGGAAAGTAACACAAGTCTTACTGGAGGAAGAAATGAGCGTTTCCTTGATTGTTAGAGAGACATGACTGGGTATTTTGTCAATGAGAACAAAAATAACTTTACTGATCATCTGAAAATGATTTATGGATAGGTGCACCCTTGAAATTAGATCTTCTATTCACATTATGATGGGATGACAGCTTCTACATATTTAATGCGGTGCACTGAACGCACACCAACGAAGGAGAGACTGTATGTATTAATGGATCTGGGGAAGCAGTCGAATCGTCTACTGTCGTACTGCTCGCAAGCATTCCAGTTTAACTAACGCTGCCGTGCTGTAGTGAATAGAAATAGTCGATATGCGATATAACGACTAACCGCGTAAGTTTTTCTTTCGCATCACTTGTAAATCATCAAGGAATCTAGCTATAAAAAGTTCTTTAAAATTCCATGTACGTCATCAAGTTTTCCAAATGCACAAGTCGAGAGGTTATAAAACACAGCCTGGCAATACCATGAAAGGCAGATGAGAAAGACTGGATCTTGTTAACATATAAATTTAAGTTTAGGAAGTCTTTTCTAAAAATATGCTTGAGTGTAGCCTACTGTGGGTGTAACGTGAACTAACAGACATGTAGATGACAGAAGCTTCTCAAATATTGTGCTGCAGAACTATTCTAAGAGTTAGATGAGTAGACTGCAATGAGGAGGTGCTGAACCGAAATACGAAAAAATGAAATTTACGGCCCAGCTTGACGGTATGAAGGGATTTGTTTGCGGTATATATCCCGAGGCATCAAGGAAGAGCCAGTATGGCTCTGGGGGCATGCGGTGGCCGGGTGGTAGGAGGGAGGGGGGCGGGGGCTAGAGGAGGTGTGAAAGTGACAGGAGTAGATCTTGGCACGAAAACAGTAAGTAGATGCAGTAGAAAAGGTGAAGTATCCAGAGGGACACCAGGAAATATAATGAAACTTCACAGGTTGAGATAATATGTGATGTTCCTGTAATGATGACAAAATCTAATCAAACTGGCAAAGAAGTTGGCAATATGAGTCTACTTATAGGTATGACGTTGCGACTCATCTGACGTGGACACGTGCAGTGATTCAATTGGGAAGGACGTCATACAGCCGGCACGTTTCTCCAGAAATCCGTGATACTGGCACCAGAAGAGGGTTTGACATGCAAGCTTATCCCAAACGTGTTGTTGGACATATCTCGGAATCTTTCTGGAAATGGGAGCATCTCAACATCACGCATAAATTCGAAGAAACACGTAAGACATGTGGACAAGCACTGTCCTGTTGAAGAGCGGCACCGTTGTACCGTTACGTAAGACGTAACACGTGAGGACGCGGGATCTCCATGAGGTGAATTCCATTAATCATTTTTTTTTTTTTTTGGTCATCAGTCTACTGACTGGTTTGAGGCGGCCCGCCACGAATTCCTTTCCTGTGCTAACCTCTTCATCTCAGAGTAGCACTTGCAACCTACGTCCTCAATTATTTGCTTGACGTATTCCAATCTCTGTCTTCCTCTACAGTTTTTGCCCTCTACAGCTCCCTCTAGTACCATGGAAGTCATTCCCTCATGTCTTAGCAGATGTCCTATCATCCTGTCCCTTCTCCTTATCAGTGTTTTCCAAATATTCCTTTCCTCTCCGATTCTGCATAGACCCTCCTCATTCCTTACCTTATCAGTCCACCTAATTTTCAAAATTCGTCTATAGCACCACATCTCAAATGCTTCGATTCTCTTCTGTTCCGGTTTTCCCACAGTCCATGTTTCACTACCATACAATGCTGTACTCCAGACGTACATCCTCAGAAATTTCTTCCTCAAATTAAGGCCGGTATTTGATATCAGTAGACTTTTCTTGGCCAGAAATGCCTTTTTTGCCATAGCGAGTCTGCTTTTGATGTCCTCCTTGGTCCGTCCCTCATTGGTTATTTTACTGCCGAGGTAGCAGAATTCCTTAACTTCATTGACTTTGTGACCATCAATCCTGATGTTAAGTTTCTCGCTGTTCTCATTTCTACTACTTCTCATTACCTTCGTCTTTCTCCGATTTACTCTCAAACCATAGTGTGAACTCATTAGATTGTTCATTCCGTTCAGCAGATCATTTAATTCTTCTTCACTTTCACTCAGGATAGCAATGTCATCAGCGAATCGTATCATTGATATCCTTTCACCTTGTATTTTAATTCCACTCCTGAACCTTTCTTTTATTTCCATCATTGCTTCCTCTACGTACAGATTGAAGAGTACAGGCGAAAGGCTACAGCCTTGTCTTACACCCTTCTTAATGCGAGCACTTCGTTGCTGATCGTCCATTCTTATTATTCCCTCTTGGTTGTTGTACATATTGTATATGACCCGTCTCTCCCTATAGCTTACCCCTACTTTTTTCAGAATCTCGAACAGCTTGCACCATTTTATATTGTCGAACGCTTTTTCCAGGACGACAAATTCTATGAAAGTGTCTTGATTTTTCTTTAGCCTTGCTTCCATTATCAGCCGTAACGTCAGAATTGCCTCTCTCGTCCCTTTGTTTTTCCTAAAGCCAAACTGATCGTCACCTAGCGCATTCTCAATTTTCTTTTCCATTCTTCTGTATATTATTCTTGTAAGCAGCTTCGATGCATGAGCTGTTAAGCTGGTTGTGCGATAATTCTCGCACTTGTCAGCTCTTGCCGCCTTCGGAATTGTGTGGTTGATGCTCTTCCGAAAGTCAGATGGTATGTCGCCAGACTCATATATTCTACACACCAACGTGAATAGTCGTTTTGTTGCCACTTCCCCCAATGATTTTAGAAATTCTGATGGAATGTTATCTATCCTTTCTGCCTTATTTGACCGTAAGTCCTCCAAAGCTCTTTTAAATTCCGATTCTAATACAGGATCCCCTATCTCTTCTAAATCGACTCCTGTTTCTTCTTCTATCACATCAGACAAATCTTCACCCTCACAGAGGCTTTCAATGTATTCTTTCCACCTATGTGCTCTCTCCTCTGCATTTAACAGTGGAATTCCCGTTGCACTCTTAATGTTACCACCGTTGCTTTTAATGTCACCAAAGGTTGTTTTGGCTTTCCTGTATGCTGAGTCTGTCCTTCCGACAATCATATCTTTTCCGATGTCTCCACATTTTTCATGCAGCCATTTCATCTTAGCTTCCCTGAACTTCCTATTTATTTCATTCCTCAGCGACTTGTATTTCTGTATTCCTGATTTTCCCGGAACATGTTTGTACTTCCTCCTTTCATCAATCAACTGAAGTATTTCTTCTGTTACCCATGGTTTCTTCGCAGCTACCTTCTTTGTACCTATGTTTTCCTTCCCAACTTCTGTGATGGCCCTTTTGAGAGATGTCCATTCCTCTTCAACTGTACTGCCTACTGCGCTATTCCTTTTTGCTGTATCTATAGCGTTAGAGAACTTCAAACGTATCTCGTCATTCCTTAGTACTTCCGTATCCCACTTCTTTGCGAATTGATTCTTCCTGACTAATGTCTTGAACTTCAGCCTACTCTTCATCACTACTATATTGTGATCTGAGTCTATATCTGCTCCTGGGTACGCCTTACAATCCAGTATCTGATTTCGGAATCTCTGTCTGACCATGATGCAATCTAATTGAAATCTTCCCGTATCTCCCGGCCTTTTCCAAGTATACCTCCTCCTCTTGTGATTCTTGAAGAGGGTATTCGCTATTACTAGCTGAAACTTGTTACAGAACTCAATTAGTGTTTCTCCTCTTTCATTACTTGTCCCAAGCCCATATTCTTCTGTAACCTTTTCTTCTACTCCTTCCCCTACAACTGCATTCCAGTCGCCCATGATTATTAGATTTTCGTCCCCCTTTACATACTGCATTACCCTTTAAATACCCTCATACACTTTCTCTATTTGTTCATCTTCAGCTTGCGACGTCGGCATGTATACCTGAACTATCGTTGTCGGTGTTGGTCTGCTGTCGATTCTGATTAGATGGCGCTAGGAGTGATATCTCAGTGCTTCTCCACAACACTTTAAGAGTGGAACCTGCCAGCACGTCGCTGCCATGCTAGCCGGCTATGGTCATCTGTGGCAATGCAGTCCATGCCTCCACACGGAGCGATTTACATTGTGGTGTTAATCTCAGTCTACACATGGAATGCTAATTCCGTAGTCAGCTTGGTGTTAGTCTCTGACTAATGTTTCGGTATAACATCCAATGCTCCTGGAATTACATTACCTGTTGTCGGGACGCAAGCACAGATGTGAAGGGGATCCGATGTGGTTGGTACAGAGTATGGTAATGGTGAAGACAATAGAACCCAAGTGCTTTGTGGTACCACTACCTGAGAGAATGGATATGATGCCTGGCTACGTCCTAAGACATAGTGAAATGGTTGATGAGGAAGTTCTGTCTTTTTAAGTTGCTGGGGGAAGGGGGGGTGGCAGGAGGGGGTGTAGAGGCAGTAATGTAAATATTGAGAGACAAAGACTTGAATACAGGAGGTAGATTCAAATGGTGAGTATAGTTTACCATAGTAAAGCAATATACTAGAGTGGAGAGCTGCTTCGAACTATTCTTCACACTGAAGATAAAAACAATAACAGGTTGTGCGATACATAAGTCATGACACGGTATCAGCTCTTTAACAAACAAGTATCCACTAATGCAGTCAATTTGATTATTGTGTAAGTGCTAACTGTTGGGGTACCACTTGAACGTAGACAATGTTAATGGATTTATAGTTTGGAATATGCGTTACAGAAAGCTGTTTTCACGATTCGTCTTCACAACAGCGCCTGAGTGTTTCTGAGTACCTCGAAAACTTCCTATTTAACCCTTTCAGACCCTCTGGCTACAAGTGAGTGCATTAAATTTTATTGCGCCTTAGCTGATACAGATATATTTTTTCCCAGTGGAAACCTGAGGTACACATTTCCGAATGCTCAATCTTTCCAACATGCGCAAGTGTTGCCAACTGTTGGCAACACTATAAAAATACCACCAAATCAATAAAGCAATGTGCAGCAGCTCGTGACCATCAGAATACAAGGATGTGGTTGGTTCGCTATATTCCACTGTATAATTCAATATTGTTATTGTTATTTTAAACCTTTATTATTTAATGACTATTTTACTATTTATTACAATAGAACATTTTTTTTAGTTAATTCAGCCCATAAAATGAATCCAAGTGAACTAAGTATGTTTCGAAAACGGGTACATATTTTTGTATAAATTTTGCATGTAAAACTACTAAAAAATCACTTAAGGCCTTTGCTACATACAACATTTTTCCTTCCTCCAGAAAAAGTTAATAGAACCCATTTCGTTGTTCCCGATGGAGAGTGTTCGTTAGAGGCAAGAATGTCTCAGGAGTGCTGCAGTGAAGTGTGAAGGAACCGCTCTCATTCTGTTTATGCATACAAAAAATTGCTCTGAGCACTATAGGACTTAACATCTGAGGTCATCAGTGTATTGGACTTAAACATAACTAACCCAAGGACAGCACAGACATCCACGCCCGAGGCAGAACCGCTCGGCCATAACGGCCGGCTTACGCATTCATGATCTTCTCCTGTCGTCTGATGACACAGTGGTGTACGGGAAGCTGTCTTCGTTGAGTGACTTTAGGACAAAATTTCTATTTGGTCTGATGAATGGCTGTTTTCCTTACTTGTGGGAAAAATATAATTTAATGAAGATGGGTAAGAAAAACGATCCCATGACGTTCGAACACTGCATTAGTACTATGCTCCTTGACACAGTCGCTGAGATGTCGTCGGAAGAACGGGGTACCATGACGAAATTGGTACCTCACTACGAACGCACAGTTAAGTACGACCGCTGTCCGACGCAGCAGCGCTTGAGACACGTCGGCGCAGACCCGCCACCACGAGTGTCCATACGCCACCGCTGCTGAAGACACAGACAGGCTGTTGCGAGTACGTCACTGCACGTGACACTACAGGTCTTACGAGTGTCAGGAGCCGTCTCCGGCGGGGAGCGAGTAACTACACTGCCGTCCGAAATTAAAGCAACAAACCGAGATTTTGCAAGGTTGCGTTTCTTGTGCGCTTATTGTGCTTATTGTGCAGTATCATCACGTGACAGTAAAGCAGAAACAATAGAAATAATACAGAACATAAGCAGCTGCAACATGCATAACTGTAGACAAAAATGTTTTTCGTTTTTCGCAACTGAACGGATTTACACACACATTGTGACAACTGGTTAATGCTCTCAGTATGGGGTGTGACCACATCTGGCAGCATTCAGATCTGACAAGGATGGGGCATGCCGCCAATCACATCATCAATCTCATGTTGAGGCAACAACGCCCATACTTCCTGGAGCGCTGCTCGCAAGCCTTGGAGAGTGGTTGGTGGATGCTAACGTGATGGAACCCTAGTGCAACGCAGAGGTTGTCTATGGGATTCAAATCGGGAGAGCGAGGAGGCCACGCCGTGCGTGCAGTATGTTCCGTTTTCACGAAAACGTCAACTGCGCTTGCTCCATGACGCCCAGCATTATCGCCCAGCAGTACGAAGTCTGGGACCACAGCACCTCACAACAGCGGCACATGAGGTCCCAAGATTTCGCAGCGGGCCGGGGTGGCCGAGCGGTTGTAGGCGCTACAGTTTGGAACCGCGCAACCGCTACGGTCGCAGATTCGAATCCTGCCACGGCCATGGATGTGTGTGATGTCCTTAGGTTAGCTAGGTTTAAGTAGTTCTAAGTCCTAGGGGACTGAGGACCTCAGAAGTTACGTCCCATAGTGCTCAGAGCCATTTGAACCAAGATTTCGTCATGACACGTGACAGCAGCAAAACCCTGCCGATTTAACCGCACAATTTCACGAAGAGGAGTTCGAATGAACATAATCCTAGCTTACACCATTAGGGATCGGTATCAGTCTCTTGGGCCCGGAAATCGTGATACACTCGCCCTTCAGATGCGAATCCGTCGAGAATCAGTGTCCAGGGCAAATCGGGACTCATGTGTGGAAGGACCGTTGACCCACTGTTCCACCGCCCAGGTCGCATGTTGACGACCCCACTAGAAGTTCCCCTCTGCGAAGACGCATCAGAGGTACACTTACAGCCTGTCTCGGACAATAAAGGCCCCTCTGCCGAAGCCTTCCGTACGCCGTTTGTGTCGATACAACACGTCCAGTGGATGCTGCGAGGTCATATGAAGGGCTTATTTCAACACTGGTACAAGTCCATTACCTCAACTTTTCTGTCTATAATGCTTCTGAAATTAATGAGCCAAACAAACAGAAAGATAGGTTCATCTCTAGCAAGAAGCCATATGCTTGAATGTTTCCGGCATCTCAACTGCAGATTTTTCAACGCTCTTTAAACTTTAGGACTCTGTATCTCAATATGAACTGGCAAGTTGGCATGCAGTACTAAGACAGTACAGTCGTGCCATTACAGAAAAATAACGATTCTCTCATTCTGATTTTACACGTGGTCGACTCCGCCCTAGTCTTCGGAATACAGTTTTGATCTCTATAAACCATCGTCACATCCGAAAAACAACAGAACGATTTCCATTAAGCCAACGGGCCACATCAGTTTGTGACTGTCTTGCTTCCATTCTTCCCATAGCCCTCCAGCGCAGATAGCCTTGTAGGCTGCTCTCTGCGCCACGCTGCACCGTCTGTGACTGTGTATACAGCGACTGTTGATGTGGAACTACCCAGCAAACGCTATCCCGGTTGATAGGTGCCCTGACATATTCTCTGGCGTCGTTGTCCGTTGAGCAGAATGCCATTTTCCGCACAGGACAGAGATAGTACGGACATCTATTGACAGTTCGTATAATTATATCGTGAATTAGACACAGGACGGGTAAATAGCGTTTTTTTGCTCTAATTTTTAATTCCAGTGTATTTCAGATGAGTTTAATAATTCTTGACTGCTCGTTTAAACGCATGGAAACTCTCGACAGCACCCGAAAGAATTAAGTCCTTTAAAAGGTACCTTTCAAATTACCTATTGATTTTCCACGAGCCCTGCTTGGAGCCGATTGTCCGTAGAGACTGGCGAAAAGCCGAATAATATGATGTCACATATTCGTTGCAGAGCCCGTATTTCTCTTGGGCCCCGGCTGAACATTTATCTACTTCACAGCATAGGGTCGTTGTGCCCGCTCCATAGTTATCGCCGATGACGACGGCATTGTCTCACTATAGAGCCAGCGGCGCGACACTTCAGTGAGACAGAACTATGTAGCAAGGTTTATAGTCAGTTGTACATTGACATGAGAGATTAGTTCTTGTACAATATCAAGTGACAAGCTGGTGTTCAGCGACAGTAACCAATACACATGACATTCCTGTACGCATAGACTGTTTCAATGTTGAATATATCATCTTGTTCAAGTTACAATAAAGTGATATATTACTTCGTGCGTTTTGTGTAACATCCACTAGGCATTATCCAGAAGTAAATCAATGAACCCGCTACAGTGCCAACGAGTGTTGTTTCGGCACAGCAGTCACATTGATGAAGTACGTAGGTGTAGCGCTGCAAAGCGATATGAGTTAATAACTATAATCAAAACGGACACAAGGGTAACAGGGGTGTCGTTGCGAGACTGAATACCGTCGCCCACAAATCCATCAAATATAAGCGAAAAATATATTTATTCAAAAATGCACATAAAATTTCGTTTAACGCTTACTAAGAGACAATCTCCATTCCTTCCAAATTAACATTGTAAATGTAGACCAGTTGTGAGTTGAATTCAAAGAATTGGTATCGACAGCAATTGACACATTTATATCAAATAAATTAACGACGGGGCTGATCCCTCATGGTACAGAAAACGGGTCAGCGCAGTGTAGCAGAAAAAACGAAAAAAGCATGCCGAATTACAATGAACGTAAAACCCCTAAGATATGCGATCTTTTCAGAAATTCGAAATTTAACGCGGACTTCAATGCGAGATGCTTATAATAGTTTACACAACAAATCTTTGTATCGGAACCTGGCAGAATTTCCAAAGAAATTCTGATCGTATGTAAAGTGTACTAGCGGCAAGACACAATCAATGCCTTCTTTCCAATATACCAATGGAGGTACTATCGACGACAGAACTGCTAAGGGAGCGTCACTAAACACGGCCTTCCGAAATTACTTCACGGAAGAAGAAGAAGTTAAATATATTAGAATTCGAATCAAGAGCAGCTGCCATCATGAGTAACTTTAAAGTGGATATCCATGGAGTAGTTAAGCAACTTAAAACACTTAATAAAAGCAAGTCTTCCGGTCACGACTGTATACCAATTAGGTTCCTTTCAGAATATGCTGATGAAACAGCCCATACTTAACAGTCTTGTAAAACCGCTGGCTCGACATAAGATTTGTACCCAAAGACTGGAAAGTTGCACACGTCAGATCAATATTTTAAAAAAGTGGCAGTGTTAATCCACTAATTTACAGGCTCATATCATTAACGTCGTTATGCAGCAGGATTCTGGAACATATGTTGTGTTCCAACATTATGAATTACCACCAACAGAACGGTCTATATTAGCCGACCGGGGTGGCCGAGCGGTTCTAGGCGCTACAGTCTGGAACCGCTCGACAGCTACGGTCGCAGGGTCGAATCCTGCCTCGGGCATGAATGTGTGTGATGTCCTTAGGTTAGTTAGGTGTAAGTTGTTCTAAGTTCTAGGGGACTGATGACCTCAGATGTTAAGTCCCATAGTGCTCAGAGCCATTTGAACCATTTGAACCAGAACGGTCTATTGACGCGCTGTCAACACGGGTTTAGAAAACATCGTTCTTGTGAAACACCACAATCGTTTTACTCACACGAAATGTTGAGTGCTATCGAGAAAGGATTTCAAACTGGTTCCGTATTTATAGATTTCCGGAAGGCTTATCCTGCTGTACATCACAAGAGGCTTGTAAGCTGCGTATGGGATATCACCTCAGATATGCGACCGGTTTTGTGATTTCCTGTCAGGGAGGTCACTGTTCATAGTAATTTACGGAAAGTCATCAATTAAAACAGAAATGACTTCAGGTGTTTCCGAAGGTAGTGTTTTAGGCCCTATGTTGTTCCTGATCTATATAAACGATTTGGGAGACAATCTGAGGAGCCGTCTTAGGCTGTTTGCAGATGATGCTATCGTTTATCGTCTAGTAAAGTCATCAGGAGGTCAAAACTCAGTGCAAAACGATTTAGATAAGATATCTGTATGATTTGAAAATTAGCAATTGACCGTAATTAATGAAAAGTGTGAGATGAGAACATTCACATGAGTCCTAAAAGGAATCGATTAAACTTCGGTTACAAGATAAATAAATCAAATCTAAAGGACATAAATTCAACTAAATATTGGAAAGTACAATTATGAACGACCATAATTGGAACTAACACATAAAATGTTGTGAGCAAGACGAACCAAGGACTGCGTTTTATTGTCAGAACACTTGGAAGATGCAACAGATGTAGTAAACAGATTGCCTACGCTACGCTTGTCTGTCCTCTTTTGGACTATTGCTGTGCGATCTTGGATCTTCACCAGACAGCACTAACGTAGTACATCGAGAAAGTTCAAAGGAGGGCAACACGTTTTGTAGTATCTTTCAGCTTTTAGGCTGGGTTTTTACCGCTAGACCGTCCGGTCTGACACGGCGCAATAAAAGCGGTCGTTAAAATATTCTTAACTCTCAGGTACCAGATATCTGATTCAAGCCACGTCGATGACAGTCGGTTTCAAATCCGACAGATATTATGTTGTCAGTGGATGCAGATCAACCTCAATGAGTTTCCGAATGAACATCGTGGAGGGAAGTGCTTGTAATAGGCATTAGGAGGCGGATACCTCACAAAGGTTACTACATACAGCTGCTCGTCCTCGGCGGGACAGACAACACAGAACCGGACCGTAGCTGATTAGCTCAGTTGTAGTTCGGAGTGTGGTTCGACGAGTTGCGATTTTTCAAATGATGGGTGGTGTCGCCAGTGCCGACGGCCGTATGAGATGTTTAACTGCCAGTGTGTGGTCGGTGTAGTTCATGCCGGAAGGTAGTTCTGCCACGACATGTGGCTGTTTCCCGTGCCATGACTTGGACTAACTCATTCAAGATTCCGCGAACGTGAAGTTGTGTTTTTACTTTAACACTCTCGGTTGCCGTCTCTTCTACAGCTTCGTGATGAGGATGCTGTGTACACTCCCTCCCGTCTTCCACGATGACACGGACAGATGCACAAGACAGCGCGCACACGCGCCTGGTTTGACAAACAATCAGGCGTCCAGTCGCATGTCGACTGCCCTCTAAATGGCAAGATCTCGGTCCCACATAAAGTGTCTCTAACCATTAGCAAGAGAGGGTGGAATGTGGCAATCAGCATCATAGTAGTTTCGTAACTCTATAACCAGGGGTGTCCAACTTTTAGCTTATCTGAGCCCACACTGAAGAAGACAAGTTTTTTTTGGACGCACATAACATACTTAAATATAACCGCTGAGAAGAATATATGTATTAACACATTAAAGATATACAGAATTTATTAATTTATGATTCTTCATTCTAAAAAGGCGAGATGGAAATTGTTTGACTTTTGTATATGAGACTTCGTTAGTAATTTTACTCGTATATGTAATTACGAATCACAGAATTAATGAGATTATAATAATGTATTCAGCTGTGTTTAAAGTGCTGCCAGCCTGCTTTGACTATTAATAATATGTAATTCATGCTGCACGGGAACCTATTCCATGGACTGTCCAATGAGGGAACTGAATTAAAGATCATCTTATCTTGCCTGGCATGTTACGTGACATGCCTTGATTAACACGGTCAAACAGCTGCTGCTACATTCAATGTGTACTGCCATACTCTGTACGAACGAGTACAATTCTCTAATTTCGCAGCATTTTACCACTTTCTGAATTATTTTACAGGTCTCACTGTGAGGACTCATTCAACTTATGGGTAGCGACCGACCTTCAGTTTCAGTCACAATATCAAACACGCTGCTAGCTACGCAGAGCTTTCTACTGACAGTTGCTTCGGTTGACATTAGTTCCAAGACGATTACTTCCGACTTCTACCGATCAAATTACACAGGAAAGCAAGATGATTTCGAGAAAGCCCACTGTAGAGACGTTTACTATCAAATGTTTTTCTTTTTTGTAGCAATGTATACGATACCAAATTAAACCTGTTATAACAGGATTATGGTACTGTTAGATAGCAATCGTTGGCAGTAACTTCAATCCACGAGGATATTTCTAATTTCTAACAATTTGTTGTGATGAAAACCATGGTGAAAATCGTTATCACAACAGTACGGAAGTAATACACAATTTCCTTGTACTTTCCTTGTAATTTCATTATATGTCTCAATATCTCTAGTTGCGTAGTTGTAGATGAAGTTGCCGTAAAATAAAAGACCAGCTCGTCTGAACGGATTGGCCGGCTATAGCAAACAGACTATCACGGTTCAAGATATCACGGGCGGCTGTGTTACGAAGGGCCGGCCGAAGTGGCCGTGCGGTTAAAGGCGCTGCAGTCTGGAACCGTAAGACCGCTACGATCGCGGGTTCGAATCCTGCCTCGGGCATGGATGTTTGTGATGTCCTTAGGTTAGTTAGGTTTAACTAGTTCTAAGTTCTAGGGGACTAATGACCTCAGCAGTTGAGTCCCATAGTGCTCAGAGCCATTTGAACCATTTGTTACGAAGGGGACCGATCAATGAGAGAACGGCATGTGTGGCTGGAGTATCAAATTGAAAATATTCAGTTTACCATAGCTTTACCTAAACAGACTTTTTTGCGATCGTGTAGTAGATGCTCACTTCTTGGTCCCAGGTTGGAACATCCCTCCTCTAGAGAATCAAGTTATGAATGAGTGTCTACTTTTTGATGTGGCGTATTTGTAGAAACTTGTTGGCTCCTCCTCGCGAAACTTTGATCAATAAAGACATGATCTCTGTTACATGGCATTAGCGTCATGTCTCCTGAGATGATACGTTTTCTCCACGTAACATGAGAAACGTAAAAGTCATAATATTAACATCTTTATTATTATTTGTGTATGGGTTGTATTGGTTTAAATGGTGCCTTTGGTTTCCTTTTCCTAACCCTCCGCATGCCTCTCATTCTCTGTCTCATACTTTTATAATCCACTTAGTTCCTCATCTTCTTTTGTCGAACCTCATTTTCTTGCTGCACTACCGAAAAGTTTTTCTTTTGGCTGAACAAATTCCTGTCTTTTACTTTCACTGCCTCTATCTCGGCTATCGAATTTCTTTTCAAGCTGTTGTAGACCTGGTTCATCCTTTAATTTTTCTTCGTATGTCGTAATTATCTGTGGATGCCTCATTTCTGGGAATCGTTGAACATGTTCATAAAATTACAGTCTTCAATTTCTAATGTCCACAGTCCAATTTGATAGTTTCTCTGCTACTTTACGGCCTTTACCTCAGTATCCATCCTCCTATTTTTCGAGACCAAGCATTTTCTTCATAATCCTTAATTCTTCTTTCATGAAGTTGTAGGTCGCTTTTTCTGTTGTGAATTAAATTTTTGGTTGGGTACACAGCTTCTTATCACCATATTGCATCCTCTAATCTTAGTATCTATGAACATGCTCATTGTTGGTAGATGTCATGCGTTCCGCCGTACGCTGTCTTTAGTTTCCGTAATCGAACTCTATGCTTTCTTTTCTAGCTGCGTTCGTTGAATTATCTCATCGAGATGCTTGAAGTGCCTGACTGACGAGGTCTGTCCGTACTTCGTGTTTAATTTCTAAAAGAAAAATTTCATACAAATGATACCAGTTTCTACATAAGGGAACTGTAGGCAAACTTAACACTGCATTCTTTCAGGCCTCCTATCTGCGTTATTGCTGTGATTTCACTGTCGACCAATATCGCCAAATCGCTTGCGAAAGGTAAGCAAGCGATCATAATTCCATTTTTAGTTTGTTCAAGTTTACTAGTATTCCAGGGATTCAGGTTTTTTAATTATGTCTTCTATTCCCCGTAGACTTTACATAGGACGAGACTGCAAAGGAGTGGTGACAGTCATTTTCTTGGTGAGTACTGATTTTAAATGCAACTTTGTGTCCGTGAGTGTTTGCTTCAAATAACAATAAAAGTGTGGATCGAACAGTGAACGGATGTACTGTCGGTTCGAGGTGTTCAACGGGCACAATATTTCGGTGATCAGACGAGTTGTTATAGTCAGGTGTGCCGACGATGGCGATATTTCTGATTACTGACATATTGTGCCCGTTGGACACGACGAACAAGCAATAAAGCCGTGGTCTATTCGATCAACAAATACGCTGTGAGACAATGTGTGGTGTCACCGCCAGACACCACGCTTGCTAGGTGGTAGCCTTTAAATCGGCCGCGGTCCGGTAGTATACGTCGGACCCGCGTGTCGCCACTGTCAGTGATTGCAGACCGAGCGCCGCCACACGGCAGGTCTAGAGAGACTTCCTAGCACTCACCCAGTTGTACAACCGACTTTGCTAGAGATGGTTCACTGACAAAATACGCTCTCATTTGCCGAGACGATAGTTAGCATAGCCTTCAGCTACGTCATTTGCTACGACCTAGCAAGGCGCCATTACCAGTTACTATTGATACTGTGAATAATGTACCGTCCAGAGCGACGTTCACCATTAATGGATTAAACTTAAGTATTCCACCAGCTACGTCAGTTTTTTCTAAATTCTAATTTCCTTGTTCTGTTCCAGACCTCACGCCAGCCTGCGTGAGCTAAAACGCGTGCCTTTCGGCTTCCTCTAGTAACCCGGTGTTGGCTCTCCTGCCAACCACAACACACTGTAGAATGACAATGTCAATCATAGAAATATTTCCTACGTAATATACGCTGCTTGCACAGCAAGTTAACTTCTTACGTTACTTTTCGCGTTGCTAAAGTGGAAAACAACTACAGTGATTGTGATTGTGGCGTTACATTTTTGAGATTACCCAAATCTCTCTCCTAGACGTTAGTAAACTCTCTTGTCTTGCCTGATCATCAGACAGGTTCTTCAGCGATGGTGTGTGTGTGTGTGTGTGTGTGTGTGTGTGTGTGTGTGTGTGTGTGTATGTGTGTGTGTGTGTGTGTGTGTGTGTCAGTATCCGAATATCCGAAGCTCATAGTCTCTATGTGGTTCCAGAAGCTTTACACCAAGTAACACAATTGTCACTGAGTAGGATCGTAAGTGTAAAACACAGTGGCTGGCGTCCATATATAACATTCCGTTTGTAATTTTCCAAACAAATATTTACATTCAAGGCGCAGATACTCTGTCGTGTGGAAGTTACGAGAAACTCTCTTACATTGCCCAGCAGTAAAGCAATAACGAATTTCAAGTTCGCCCGGGGGAGTTTTATTGACAAATGCCAATAATTAGAATATCTCTCATTTAATCAGTGCAGTAAGGCGCAATTCCCTAGTTCGTTTAATGATAACATTTTAATTGCCTATTGTAGAAACTATTGTTCCACTTTAGACGACTACACCTCATGACGTTTAATACTTGTAGATTAAATTCTACAATCCAGTTTCCTTCGAAATCTACTCCGACGCGTAATTTCACCGCATTCTGACATCTCAGTGCTTATTTTACTTTTACAAACATTTCCTAATGAAGTAATCAGAAGACTGAAATGACACAGATGCTTAACTAGGTCAGGTACTTAGCGAACTTCTCTCTGGAGAGACGTTATCTTTTTCTGGGCTTCACTCTGAGGTTTCTCTCCCAGAAACAAAGGGGACTGGCCTACGTTTGTGGCCTTCCGAGCTTAGCCAATAGGCCTGAGGATCCGCTTTTCCTCTCTCTGACTTCAGAAGCCGTAAGTAAGACTGATGTCACGCTTTCCATCTGCTTACTGTGTCATGACCTGCTGCCAGCCTGCTGGTATAATAATAATGGATACTCTCATAAACTCGAAAGAAAATGGCCATTCAATACCAGAAATTGTGAAGTTCTTCAAGCGTGCCCTTTACACATCTGTAACAACGCCCAATTTATTCGGTTTCAAGGATATGGTGAATTCCTTAATTACTTGTAACAAGGATCTCCCATCCATAATTTCGTACAGGTGTGGAACTATCAGTTCGCTGGTTATAGATCGTCCTTATTTTCCCAACTGAGATAAATGTTACTATAGGAAATCTGTTCACTCACCATGAACCACATGATGTGCAACTGATGGCCAGTGTACCTGGCATTCAAGACTGAAATGTTTAACTCATGGTTACAATTATAGATCAGTAAAACAACTGTAATCTCACTGAAAATGAGTGTTTCACCATAAATGATAACAGTAGTTACCGAGCAAAAACTGCAACCATTTACATTTTGAACGGAATTTGAACCTCATAATTAGAAATACATCGATAAAAATCCGAATGAATATTCAGAAAATAATTTACAACTCATAAACACTATATGAAAATGTATCTCTAAGAACATAGTATCTTACTTACAAATACGGTGAAAATGGCTTGGATTTTTCGATTATTCAAACTGACAACCGCTAAATATAAGAAAATATATTATTAACAGAGTTACATTAAATAAGTATTGAGTAAAAATGTAGAATACTTATCTTTCTCTGCCACTTGAGAATTATTGAGTATATCTGCTCTGCGTTCTTCCGAAAGCAACACGACTATTTTTGGATGTTGTTTGAAATATTTGTTAAAGAACTGTAGGCTTAACAACATGTAAAAGAAAAATATCGTTATACATCTGGAAACATGGACAAAATTGATGTTCAGGTACTTGACAATATTATTTCACCAACAAATTTTAATATATACGTAGTCATTATTTGTTAACGTTGAGCTACATTTCTGGAAGACTTCATATCCAAGTTTTGGCGCGAACAGCGAAAAAATTAGAGAGACGGATTTGAATTTTAAAAAATATATTTTGAATTAGCTAACGTTAAATGTATACCGCATCTGTTCATTTACCTCAAGAAATTAAGTATGGGTCTATTACAACAGACACAATTCATTTTTTCACTGAACGTTTTGCAATAGAGTAATTCCAAGACAAGGGTAATATTTATTTTCATCTTGATCGTAAAGGATATGAACTTCATAGTTGAAATAATGAATCAAAATAAATCTAATTACATCTTTACATCAATTTCAGGTAAAGAAGAAGTCTTTTAGTGATTTGTAACGTCTAATACTTATTCTCCTTTATCTTTTTCTTCATCTTTACGTCCTTCGCACCATTTTTATTAAATACCCCAAGAAATATGTGTAAATGGATATTTATTGATCTTTATCTCTAGACAACTACCATTTGCTTTATGCCATTCAGAAATCAAAAAGGACCCGTTTTAAATAATACTGAATCTGAAATATATTATTGCATTCACTGTATTATAAGCGCTGCTGTTACCAAATAATTCTATCATTTTTGGATTATGTGCACCAGACTACAGTTGCTTTTGTACGGCGAAAATTAATTTTTATTCTTTACTGAAGCTTAGAGAAGTTTTAAATTTCAGTAAGAATCTATATTCTGTGAAAAAGGAATCGTATATTTCATTTATCTCTTCTGACTTTTACTGCTAACATTATTCTTCTTGAGGTCTTTAGACAAAAGACTTGTTTGCTACAGTTCTCCACGCTACTGTAATTTATTCCAACCTCTTCCACCCCAGATAACTACTGCAACCTACAACCATTTTAATCTGCTTCTGTTACTCATTACTTGGTCTCCCTGTACAATTTTTACCTCTCCCCACACTTACATACTTTATTAACACGTTGTGCTATTGATACGTTTTCCCCATTTCGATTCAATACCTCCCCAATTGTTTGACCATCTACCCACCTAATTTTCAGCATTCTTCTGTAGCGCCACATTTCAGAAGCCTGTATTTTGTTCTTGCTTGAACTGCTTATCGTCCACGTTTCATTTCTGTATAAGACTACACTCCAGACAAACACCTTCAGATGAAATTTCATGGCACTTATATTTAAATCAGATGTCAACAAAATCTTGGTGCTGTAGCCCATCAGCATTTTACATCCTATCAACTTCGACCATCTTCAGTTATTTTGTCGCCCAACTAGCAAACCTCACCTTCCACTATTACAGTCTCATTTCCTAATCTAATCTCATCGTTATCGCCTGATTTAATTCCACTACATTCCATTACCCTTGTATTACTTTTTTGACATTCGTAGTATAACATCTTCTCAAAACATTATCCATTCCATTCAATTGTTCTTCTAGCCCTTTACTGTTTCTGACAGAACAACAATGTCATCGGCACACTTCAAGGCTTTTGTATCTTGTCCCTTAACCCATATCCCCTCTCCAAATTAGTTCTTCTTTTTTTAACTGCTTTCTCGATGTACAGATAGAATAAAATCGTGGATAACTTACAACCCCTTCTCACTCGCTTCTCACTCACTGCTCCCCTTCCACGCACGTCGATTCTACTTTCTGTAGAAGCTGTAAAAAGCCACTCACTCTCTGCGTTTTATCCCTGCAACCTTCACTGTCTCAAAACGTGTATCTGTGTCCTCATTGTTAAAAGCAATCCTTCAGTCAAGAGAAGCTAAATACATGTTTGTTTTTCTTCACTTTATCATCTAAGATATATCGTGGTGTCAGTATCGCCTTGTGTGTTCCTAAACCTCTCCGGAACCGACACCGACTTTCCCCGGCGTCGGCTTCTACCCTTTTTCCACCCTTCTGTAAACAATTCGTGTCAGTATTGGTAACCATGACTTATTCAACTGACGTTGCGGAAATATTCACAGCTGTCACCACTTGCCTTCTGTACGATTGCCATTATTACATTCCTGTTGACCTCGTGATTCACATGTTTCGTATATCTTACACACCAGCTGAAATTTTATTTTGCCATAGCTGGGTCTCTCAATGATCTCAGTAATTCTGAGGATATGTCGTCTATTCTGGGAGCCTTGTTTCAACATAAATCTTTCATTGCACTATTGAAATCTTCTCGCAGTATTATATCTCATATATCATCATCATGAACTGGCGCTTCTCGTTCTATAGTACTGTCTATATGTTCAGTTCCCTACCGTATCCCTTCTACATATTATTTATACCTTTCATCTTTCCCTTCTTTGCTTGGAACTTGTTTACCATTTGAGCTATTAATATTCACACAGCTGCTTCTCTTCTCCCCGAAGGTTTGTTTAATTTTGCTATAGACGGCATCTATATTCTCCATTTTACGCTGGCTTTTACATTCTAGCCATTCTTGTTTTGCCATTTTGCACTTGCTGTCAGTTTCATTTTTAGAGTTCTTTATTCCGGTTTGTCTGTTTCATTCCTAAGTTTTTATAATTTACCATCTATTCTGTTAGGCTCAGTACCTCGTGCACTGAGTTATCTAAGGCAGCTACTAGACTACGTATTTTTACTTCTTTGGTACTCTGTTGCCTTAACTGTTTCATCTTAAAGAGTTACCTATTCCTGACCTCCTGAATTCCTTTACCCGCTCCTTCTGAAGCTCTCAACTACCTCTGGTTATTTCAATTGGTATAGGTCTCATCTGTTCAGTTTCCTTTCTTTATGCAATTTTCTCATTTTTGCTGCGTAGTTCGTAACCAACAGCCTAAGGTTACCGTCCACACCTGCACATGGAAATGTATTACACTTTAAAATCTGGTTTCGAAATCGCCGTCTTCTCGTTATGCGATCAATCAGAATCCTTTGGTGTCTCCAGCGTCCATCTATGTAGACAGCCTTCTTTCACGATTTTTACATCAGGTATAAGATCCCTGCAAAATTCTACCAAGCGAATTCGTGTTTCATTCCTTTCACCCAATCCACAATCACCTACTATTTTTTCTTGTCTTCATTTTTCTACTATAGAATATCAGTCCCCCTTAAAAATTAAGTTTTCATCTCCCTTAAGTGTCTGAATGACATCTGTTATCTCACCATACAATCTTCTAATTTCTTAATAACCTGGGAAACTAACTGTAATATAAGGTTTGTTATATATTGAGTAAAAAATGCATTCTTCATGAGTGAGGTGTTGCAATCTTCTACCTGCCTAACTTTACTTCGTCTTTAACTGAATATATATCGCAATTTCAAAGGAACAGCTACAATTAAAGTATTGTTCCAAATGTTTAGCAGTGAGAGGTACATAAAATCGAGAACGGAACACACAAATTTTGATTTTGTGGCATCCAGTTTGAGGCACACTCGCACATCTACACTCGTGTCCAAAATTAAAGCAACAAACTGCTATATCCCCGTTATGTGACCAATTCACGATATAATCGTACAACCCCCCCCCCCCCTGCCGTTGGTGGGGAGGCTTGCGTGCCTCAGCGATACAGATAGCGATATCGTAGGTGCAACCACAAGAGAGAGATAGCTTTTGAGAGTACAGACACATGTGTGGTTCCTGAAGAGGGGCAGCAGCCTTTTCAGTAGTTGCAGTTACAACAGTCTGGATGACTGACTGATCAGGCCTTGTAGCATTAACCAAAATGGCATTTCTGGCAGGTACTGTGCACGGCTGAAAGCAAGGGTTGCGTCACGCGCAACAGGTGTCTCCGGGATCCATATTTTCTTGGCAAGGAGGAAGTCAATCCTTTTCAGGAATATTATTACGCTTGAGCTCTGAGTATGTCCTGAGGTTCTACCACAAATGGTTGTCAGTTACTGTGGACTGGTAACATACCCCCTAGGTTGTGTAATAAATCGATATTCCATGCTCGAAACAGCTTCAGAGATTTTATGATAACTGCATTTTACCAGTGCCCTACGAATGAACCGAGTCAGGCAACCTGTTTTACCTACGACTGGGCCTATTCATGCGTTTCACGGCATACATCCTCAAACTGTACCATTGGGGCTCTTGTACGAGATGACTGATTTCAGTTCTTACTGACCGATATTACACTCATAAAATACTACGTTTTTTTTACGTTTCTGCTTATTTAAAACAAGTTAACAATCTCTGAAATCTTTTCAAAACGTTCCTGAAAATTGTGATGCGTTTTTCAGATGGAACTTCTGTAATGAAATACATCGGCCGCAAAATTTCGGAGTATGCTATGAATATTGTCTGACAATTCATTTGTATTCTTTACCAAGGCCTTTTTTTACTTCAAGTGCGTCTTTTACTTGGCTTTTGTCGTGTTAACAAAAGACGTCACCACGGGTTCACACAAAAAAGCATCAGGGAAGCGGGACAGAAGGAGGCCGTCAAGGCATTCTTTCGCAAGACACTATGGTCGGGCAGAGCTGAAGTACCAAGGATTGCTGCCCAGGCCGCGTAATACGCTAAGTAACCGCACACCTGCCTCACTACCTCCGTCAGCGCTGCACACCGAAGACACAGCACAAGTACGGAAGGCAGACTACACTAACGGCCGACTGAAGTGACCACAACTATTATTCCAGCACTGGGATCCTCCCTGTCCGGTGCGACAAAGGGTGCTAGCCTTGTAAAACATTGGTGATGCAATCCCACATACATGCTGCCCATTCTAGAAAGAGAATATCAGTAACTGCCTTCCAGCTATGAGAAGCACTCCATGCAGGTCACCTTAATGACGTGAGCCACGCAGCCCCCAGTTATGGATACGGCCTCCGCTACCTGCGGATGCATGGACTGCTCCTAGGATTGATGCTGTAGAGCCACCTGTTGGCTGACTGCTGTCGGCTCCAGGATGCCTGTCCTGTTGCCCGGCGCTTTGCCCTGGGCCTTGTCCACTGCCGCACCATCACTTGGTCTGCGCAAACGCTCTCCTACTGTGGGCTTATTTCCACAATAAGAAGCCGCTGTCTTCTGATCGCTGGTTCAACCCGTCACGCTCAGGAGTTTCTGCATTGGGCCGTGCCTCTACGCTAATCGGAGCGGCGGTCTTCCACAGTGTGTGTCGTAGGCGCGTGCTGTCTCTAGTTCTGAGGCCTGACGTTCCCTGTTTGGCCGAGCCTGGAACGGTCACAAGTAGAGTTCGGCCTTCCTCCACACCCCAGCGCCGACCTCGGTTCCCAGCCACTGACATTCGAAAGACAACAATGCATCGACTGCAGCTCACGGACTGAATAAATATATAAATGTCTTTCAGTTCAGTATCTCTCTGATTTACCACGGACATCCACGTGCCTACAGCAGCCTGCAATCAGGCTAACGAGCCCACGTCACCATAACAACTTGTAGCGAGGGATCGAATTACGAGCGCCACCCTGAAAACCAGCTAAAAGATACAACGAGAAGAGTACGGGTGCTGGCATCCTTGCTGGGGGCCACGTGCAATGTTAATTTTTCATACATCGACCACTCCTCAACCAAGATAATGTAGAGTGTCCTCTCTACAAAGGAATCCTCAAATAAGACACAACTATCGTCCGATCGCATATACGACAAACGTTGATCTGACACTGAGACAGATTGCTTTTAAGTCAAGAAATGAAGCACTTGCCTCATTGTCCTTTGCTATGAATTTCAGGGTGCTATATGACAGACGCAAGAGTTGCGTCATGCGCAGCAGGTGTCTCCGGGATACATATTTTCTTGGCAAGGAGGAGGTTAATCCATTTGATGAATATTATTACGCTTGAGCTCCGAGTATGTTCCGAGATTCTACCACAGATAGCCGTCAGTTACTGTGGACTGTTAACACACCCCCTAGATTGTTTAATAAATCGGTATTCCATGTTCGAAACAGCTTCAGAGATTTCATTACTTTTCAAATGAATTATTATGCAAAATACTGAATTGGAAGCACGTAAAATCGTTATGGTTGAAGACGCAAATCCGAAATCTCGATATTTATGACCTCGTAGCTCCTGTATGGCGCATAGAACTTTGCAGGTACAAGTGCATGGTTGCAAGTACTGGCATATATTTGTATACCGTCTGCAAATTTCTTTGCTAATATAGCTAGTAGTGAAGAAGTGATGTATTGAAATGTCGTTCCCGTTGCTTACATTTTACTGCGCGAACAGTGAAAAATGTAGTAAGCAAAATACTTTGTTCTTTTAATTTATTTGGTTGGGGGGGGGGGGGGGAGGAGGGGATTTCCGCGAGAAGAAGTTTAGAAAAGGTTTTAAATTATGTGTGGGATTTTGTTGAAATTCGCTAACTGGACACGAAAGTTGAGTTTTGATTTAACGCACCAGCAAGTGAAGACTGTTCACATTGTGTCGCTTGGAGTTCGTTGTCGGCTGTTGGGATATTCCCGGGAGCAACAACGTGGTTTTCAAGTTGGAAAATTCTAGCCACCCTCCGGTGGAGTTTCACTGTATTTGGTTATTTGAATTGATGTGCACCAGCGGAATCTTCTGCCTTGTGGCCGTTAACGTTCCGGATACCTGCCTTGGCCATTGACGTAAATTTCAGGCAGTGTAGTTCCCTCATTGTGTTGTTGCTGTCCAATACGGTGTGTTGTTTAACAGCTCCGTGTATGATTGGTTGTGGGTGCCAATATCTTCTACGTTGTTCTGTTGAACTCCCTGTTGTGCCCTGGTCTGGTGAAGTGGAAGTTATCTTGTCAGTGGGTCCGTTGACTGTCAGTCGGTTGCATTGTCGTCGGAATGTCAATGGTTGGCCTGACTACCTGTCTCACCTAAGCGAGCATTAGTGTTTGAGTTACAGGACGACTCTCGAACATCTGTGCTCCCTTGGGTGTACTGCCCTATTTTTTTTAAATTTGTTATTGTTGTTTGTACTTGTATGGCTTCTAGCTGATTTTTTCAAAAAATTAGAATTGTTTTGCTCTTAATGTTGCTGATTTTTTTTAAGTTATTGGCCTTCAGCCGTTTTTAAATTAAATTGACTTTCAGCCAGTAATTAAATCCCAAGAATTAATGCTGCATTCCTGTAATGTTTGATTAAATAATAAAGTTGTATGTTCGAGTGTAACTGGCACCCCTTATTTTGGCCCCTTTCCACAATTTATACTATCTGTCCTGTCCTGTGGAATTAGCAGGGCGTCTCAAGATGTTGTGGTATACTATGCATTTTACTCAATTTTTTAGCTCAGTTCGGAACTATGTTACTGCATTGTCTCAGTGCATAGTTTTCTTCTATGAAGGTACTGTAATAATGTGTTCAGTTGAGGATATATTATAGGAGGAGTTTTACAGGTGTATTACCTGTTAGCATATAGCTTGAGGCCTGCGTTGATAACCTCCTGCGCTAAGAATTGGGGCAGATAATGAACGAGTGTGGTTTGAATACTTTTCAGCAAACAACGGCAGTGCAACGAGATACATTTCGCAAGACACAAAAGCTACATTCTGTACTGCAGCCGTTCGTGACTTTTGAAATGGCCAGTCAATCCACACTGCAGGAGACAATTCCATCCTATTCCACTACCCCAGACATAATGAACCAGAGGACTCACCATGGTACATGAAGCTCAGCAGAGCCAGTTCACAGATGGAATTCGAAATTGGCGGGAAGGCAGTAATTCTCCCTCAGCCACCTGTACAGGTCAGAATAGGTGAGGTGGTGAATTCATTTATTTTAGAGGGTTTCATCCGTCAGCGACCCTGTCCAGCATCTGACATACAACCTGCAAGTTTCTCTCCAACACACTATAGCGACAAACTTCAAGGTGAGAAAGCAACTACCTTGTACACCAAAGAAAACAACGATTCTTTGTAATGAGTGTGGGGTGAATACTTTTCAGCAAACAATGGCGGCACAGCGGAATACATTTCACAAGTCATATGAGTTACAACCTGTGCTGGTGACGTTCGTGTTCTTTGAAATGGGCGGTCAAACCACACTGCAGGAGACAACACCGTCCTATTCCGCTACCCCGGACAAAATAAAACGGAGGGTTCACCATGGTGTATGGGGCTCAGCTGGGAGGGCGTTTGAAACTGGCGGGAAGCCACAATTCTCCCTCGACCACTTGTACGGGTGTATTCATTTATTTTCGTGTCCACAATACCACACGAAACTGTCCTACAACTGCTGCTGAAAAAATTTTCTGGGAAAATGAACTGACAATAACCCTACAACTACGATGCTTCAAACACATACGGAACATGGTACAATATACGCTACCACAACTGACGGAAAATGCCTCACTGTTCTAATTACACTTCGAAAGTGTAGTTAAAAAGCCACAACTCGTAAAAAATCGATCTTAATGAAACACACACACATCAGAATCATACATACATTCTGCAAATCAAATAATTAGATTTCGAAAAAAAAAAACACTTGCCATAGTACTAAACACATCAGGGGTCTTGTATGCACCGACATTTGAGAACATGAGTACCCCTGTCCACGCGTTCCACTTTTAAATTTCTGTAACATTTCATAGAGAAACACAGAACATACTATTGTCCTATTTGCTTTGCCTAATGCCTCCGCTGAAACATCGTCGCACTACTGAGTGATGGTTGTTCTAACGTCATCCAGATTCTGATTCTCTTTACGTCGAACGATTCCCCACCATTCTATGTTTATCTTCACATACCTGTGCTCCTATACACCAAGTTTCCTTCTTTCGCGCCTCATGCAACCTTAAACCATCAATGCTACTCCACAGCTACGTATGATTCGCACATCGGCGACGAAAAACACAAAACCCTCACAACATTAGAATCGCACTGCCAGCGACCAAAGACAAAAATCCACGTACACTCTTTGACATAAAACTTGACCGGCGGCCGGCCGCTTCAGAGGCTAAGTCCGCGCCGATCGCGACATGGGACAATAAAACTGGCCAACTCGCTAATTCTCTAAGTCCGGTCATCTGCACAATCTGGCAACACTGTAGACTGCGGCACTTCCTGGAGGAAAACTTGTCCCATGATGGAGAAACTACAGGCTGATTGCACCTGTGGTCTAGCGGTAGCGTGCGTTGTTTCTGTTCATAATGTCAGTGGATCGAGAGCAGCTGGCATAAAATATTTTTATAGCCTCTTCTGCCTGAATACTGAACAGGTGAATGTAATAGTAGCGCAGATTCAATCTATTTCGCTTTCTGACACACCGATATCAAAATTTTGTCCAGTAACCATTTTGCGGCTGATTTCCTGCAGACTGTCCTCCTCTGGACGCCGTAATCGGCAAAGCTCCGGGATCCATTTGCTGGCTACTGGCAGCGGCCGTGGCGACAGCAGCGGCGCTGCACTCCCCCGTTCTTTATCGAAAGCGCCTGCTACCGCTCATCGCTTTTGATGATTTAAAACGCTTTATTATTAAATGTTGCTCCACAGAAAATTTCTACGATTTCCATTCACGCTCAAAAGCAACGGAGACAGACGCCCTGATTAGTAGGCGGGTATTATATTACATTAATCGGCAAGAGCTGAGTATGGCCCCAAATTAATTTTATAGACTGGGACGAAATGAAACCACCTCACTACATTCGATGAATTTATAAATGCTTCATACCTCGTTTCTTTTCTTTTCAAATTCAATTATTTGTGCAACTTTTGGTCAATGTTTGGATGTTTTCGTCAAGCCAGAGTGAGCGTCTGTGGTGTAAAGTGTATTACAGTTCTTGTTTCATTTCTTATGGTAAGTCTATGCGATAAACTGTGTGAATACATTGCAATGCATTCTCTGTAGCAGTGCAGGAACACTGCACATTTGGAGTTCCATGTATGGGTTCATGAAGTATTTATTGTTGATCGGAAGTGATAGTTAAGGTCATCAGATTTAAACCAGAAAAATTTGTCGTTTTGAAGGTTTCAGAGAACGGAAAGGAATTGCTAACGCCGGTGTTAGAAAACGTCTACAGTTAAATGCTATTGCAAAAATTTAGAAGAAGGGAACTATATTAATGAACATGTGCACTTCATAAACAACCTTCTGACATGTTAGACCTATATGACGAACAAAGCGCAAATTTATATCGTTGAAAGTCGGTTTGAATCTTTTCAGGACCTATTTTACAGTGAAGCACCTTGGAATTTGCAAAGCAGAAGTCCATGATATTAACTTAATTTACTAAGTCGAAATCGGACGAAGGTTCATGTTTAAAGGCATTCTTCAGATTTCGCATAAGAAATTTTTACTAGCAGTTTGCAACTCCATTAATTAAAATGGAAAGTAAAAGGTTGTAGTCAGCGGCTTCTACCGTGATTCGAACTGCTATGTCTTATAGTACAAGCACTGCAAAGCACAAGGGAACCTCTCAACTAACGACACACTGGCGGCCAGGGGCGGACTATAGTCACTGCGATGTTGCCTGAGCCTCAAAACGCAACCTTAAACACACAGAGGAGGTGGAGATTACTGTTTTAACGTCCCGTCGACAACGATGTCATTAGAGACGGAGCACAAGCTCGGATTAGGGAAGGATGGGGAAGGAAATCGGTCGTGCCCTTCCTAAGGAACCATCCCGGCATTTGCCTGAAGCGATTTAGGGAAATCATTGAAAACCTAAATTCGGATGGCCGGGTGCGGGATTGCACCGTCGTCCTCCCGAATGCACACACAAACAGGGGTTACTTATGTGAAGAACGCCGTTCTTGGAGTCCAGAAATTAAATATACTTTCTAACTGTGTCATCTTGCAGTGGATTATATCGTACGAGTCTTCGATGTGAGAAACGAATGTCAAGTGAATTTAGCGAAGTAACGCCGACCTACACCCGGAAGTAAATGCACTATCAGAGTGTTGACAAATACTTGCTACGATGCTGCCATTTCTCGGCTCTCTGACGAGGCAGCTCTTCAGCGAAATGCTTGCCGTGATTCTCCGATACGGTTCTTCAGAGTGGAGACGAGCGCGCACGTTTGGTTTTTATGCGGCGTTCTCCCCTGATGGTTTCTGACGTCGCTTGTGGGCTATGGATACATATGAGACACTCA